>NW_027506916.1:125000-128313 GCF_052324685.1 Brachyhypopomus gauderio | reverse complement strand
CACACACACACACACACACACACACCACACACCACACACACACACACACACACACACATATATATATATATATATATATATATATTAGGGGTGGGACGCGATCAAAAAAATTAATCGAATTAATCGGAAGCTTTGTAATTAATTAATCGAAATTAATCGCATTTTAATCGCATTTCAGTATTTAACATGAGAAATATTCATTTAAGTTTGAATGATGAATGAATCAATGAACATAATCATAAACTTCAACATCTTGTTTATTTTTCCACCAGTCTACTACGAAGACAAATATATGTGTAGTGTGCAGAAAACAGTTCAGGGGGTGGTGTGGGGGTGTTGAGTGGGGTGTGGAGTGGGTGTTGAGTGGGGTGTGGAGTGGGGTGTGGAGTGGGGTGTGGAGTGGGTGTGGGTGTGGAGTGGGTGTGTTGTGGTGTGTTGAGTGGGTGTGGGGGTGTGGAGTGGGTGTGGGGTGTTGAGTGGGGTGTGGAGTGTGTGTGGTGTGAGGTGTTGAGTGGGGTGTGGAGTGGGTGTTGAGTGGGGTGTGGAGTGGGGTGTTGAGTGGGGTGTGGAGTGGGTGTGGTGAGTTGAGTGGGTGTGGTGTGGGTGTTGGAGTGGGGTGTTGAGTGGGTGTGGAGTGGGGTGTGGTGTGTTGAGTGGGTGTGGAGTGGGTGTGGGGTGTTGAGTGGGTGTGGTGTGTTGAGTGGGTGTGGAGGTGGGTGTGGGTGTTGAGTGGGTGTTGAGTGGGGTGTGGAGTGGGTGTGGGGTGTTGAGTGGGTGTGGTGTGGGGTGTTGAGTGGGGTGTGGAGTGGGTGTGGAGTGTGGTGTGGGGTGTTGAGTGGGGTGTGGAGTGGGTGTGGAGTGGGTGTGGAGTGGGTGTTGTGTGGGTGTTGAGTGGGTGTTGAGTGGGTGTGGAGTGGGTGTGGTGTTGAGTGGGTGTGGAGTGGGGTGTTGAGTGGGTGTGGGGTGTTGAGTGGGTGTGGGGGTGTTGAGTGGGTGTGGTGTGGGGTGTTGAGTGGGGTGTGGAGTGGGTGTGGTGTGGGGTGTTGAGTGGGGTGTTGAGTGGGTGTGGAGTGGGTGTGGGGTGTTGAGTGGGTGTGGGGTGTTGAGTGGGTGTGGAGTGGGTGTGGTGTGGGGTGTTGAGTGGGGTGTTGAGTTGGGTGTGGAGTGGGTGTTGAGTGGGTGTGGTGTGGGGTGTTGAGTTGGGTGTGGAGTGGGGTGTGTGAGTGGGTGTGGTGTGGGGTGTTGTGGTGGTGTGGGGTGTTGGTGGGTGTGTGTGGTGAGTGGGGTGTGGTGTGGGGTGTTGTGTGGGTGTGGTGTGTGTGAGGTGTGGTGTGGGGGTTGAGGGTGGTAGAGTGGGGTGTGGTGTGTTGAGTGGGTGTGGAGTGGGGTGTTGAGTGGGGTGTTGAGTGGGTGTGGAGTGGGGGTGTTGTGGTGGGGTGTGGTGTGGGGTGTTGAGTGGGTGTGAGTGGTGTGGTTGTGTTGGGGGGTGTGGTGTGGGTGTTGAATGGGGTTTGTGCAGGGTCGACGTGTGACTCACTTCTCAGCCAGCGTCTGCTGTTCATTGATGCCCACGCTGAAGTGCACCGGCTGCACACGCAGCAGCATGCCGCTCTGGATCTCACGTTGGTAGCGCGTCGAACAGGCAGCCTGGCAGCGGGATACGCACGTTGAACCCATCACGGTTCCCCGAAATCACGGGCAGCGTGTCAGGAGGCGACGCAGAGATCGCCTGCGTGACCTTAAACGTTACATTACGCAGATCCATGATGCCCACAACTCATGTCCTCCAGCATGGCCAGCTCCTCACCTACAACACACACACACACACACACACACACACACACACACACACACACATATATATATATATATATATATATTTATATACACACATACACACACACACACACACATACACACACACACACACACACACACATATAGCGAACCGTGACCCCCCCCCGGGAATTTTTTTTTTTCCTTTCTTAATAAACTACAATAAAGAAAAACTGAGACGACAGTACAGCTTTAAAAACGCAATAAACAATAATATCTGTACTAGATAACGTCTTAAGCAAAATAAGTTTCCAAACAAAATAAGGTTCACAGCTCCGTGGTTCTCGGAAGCGGAATATGTAAATGAGGACGTCAAAGGGATGAATCGAAACTAGCTAGCGGTGGTGCTAACGACAGCTAGCGTCGCCACAGCGGGCGGAAATTATCATACAGTTAAGCCCGCCCACTAAGAGAGAAGATATGATTGGTCAATTTTGCTGTCATTTGAAACTGGTATTGTGCTGAATTATAACTGCCAGGCCCTCTGTAAACTAACAGCGGTCATCACAGTCCTGATAGGGGGAGACACAGGCTCACAGGCTTCCACTTAACCCCTCACCTTCCAACACAGATTGAATAGACACAGGTGAATAATTTATTTGCTTATATTTTTGTAATTGTTTAGATGTCGAATGTCAAACTGTAAGTAGATCAAATAAATTTGGATAATTATATATATAATGCTTTAAGAATATTTTAGGCCCTCTGAGAGGGTGTAGAGGGCCCTGACGGTTCCCCACTGATATAGACACATACACACACATATGTATATATATATATATATACACACATACACACACACACTATATATATATATATATATATATATAAATAATAATAATAATACATTTTATTTAATGGCGCCTTTCAAGTCACTCAAGGTCACCTTACAACTCACATTAAAATAACAATAAACAGTAAACCCATACAGAGAATATATAAACAATCCACAATGGCGCCTTTCAAGTCACTCAAGGTCACCTTACAACTCACATTAAAATAACAATAAACAGTAAACCCATACAGAGAATATATAATAAACAATCCACTTTGTAAAAAATACAATAAAATAAACACAGTCAATTAAATGAATAAGCAATTTTAAAAATATGAGTTTTTAAAGCAGATTTAAACTCTGCGATTGAATCCAGCATCCGAATATGATAAGGTAGTGAATTCCAAAGGTTAGGTGCAGCATGAGAGAAAGCCCTAGAACCCACTGTGCTAAGCTTAATGACAGGAAGTGCCAATAAGCGTGCTGATGAAGACCGCAGAGAACGGGGTGGAGTGTATATCTGAAGAAGATCTGCTAAATAGCCAGGAGAGAGGTTATGTAGTGCCTTAAAAGTTAAAAGCAAAATTTTTAACTGAATCCGCTCCAACACAGGAAGCCAGTGCAGCTGAATCAACAGAGGTGTAACATGATCAAAAGATTTTGAGCGTGTAATAATTCGTGCTGCAGAATTCTGAACTAGCT
>NW_027506916.1:110000-115000 GCF_052324685.1 Brachyhypopomus gauderio | reverse complement strand
CACGGACTACGTTGACACACGTCCGCAGGGAGGGGTCCAGGGCTGTGACAATTACAACATTTGGTCTTTTGCTTGAGGATGAAAAACAACCATCTTAATGTCCGCTGCAGTTTCTTCTGTGAATATCCATTGCAAGCTTAATTGAACCAATGGTTATCTGTTCAAAAGGACAAATGATTCTGTCTCAGAGGGTAAAGACATAAGGGCCAGAAGGCCAGAAGGCCTTAATGTAATCTGCATTAAATTAAGTTATTTAATTTAAAAACTACATTAACAGCTTGGTTAAGGCTTTAATAAAAACTACATTAACAGCTTAGTTAAGTATTTAATAAAAACTACATTAACAGCTTAGTTAAGTATTTAATATAAACTACATTAACAGCTTGGTTAATACATTAACAGCTTTAATAAAAACTACATTAACAGCTTAGTTAAGTATTTAATATAAACTACTTTGACAGCTTAGTTAAGTATTTAATATAAACTACATTGACAGCTTAGTTAAGTATTTAATAAAAACTACATCAACAGCTTAGTTAAGTATTTAATATAAACTACATTGACAGCTTAGTTAAGTATTTAATAAAAACTACATTAACAGCTTAGTTAAGTATTTAATATAAGCTACATTAACAGCTTAGTTAAGTATTTAATAAAAACTACATTAACAGCTTAGTTAAGTATTTAATATAAACTACATTGACAGCTTAGTTAAGTATTTAATAAAAACTACATTAACAGCTTAGTTAAGTATTTAATATAAACTACATTGACAGCTTAGTTAAGTATTTAATAAAAACTACATTAACAGCTTAGTTAAGTATTTAATATAAACTACATTGACAGCTTAGTTAAGTATTTAATATAAGCTACATTAACAGCTTAGTTAAGTATTTAATATAAACTACATTAACAGCTTAGTTAAGTATTTAATATAAACTACATTAACAGCTTAGTTAAGTATTTAATAAAAACTACATTAACAGCTTAGTTAAGTATTTAATATAAACTACATTAACAGCTTGGTTAAGGCTTTAATAAAAACTACATTAACAGCTTAGTTAAGTATTTAACATAAACTACATTAACAGCTTAGTTAAGTATTTAATATAAACTACATTAACAGCTTAGTTAAGTATTTAATATAAGCTACATTGACAGCTTAGTTAAGTATTTAATATAAACTACATTGACAGCTTAGTTAAGTATTTAATATAAGCTACATTAACAGCTTAGTTAAGTATTTAATATAAACTACATTGACAGTTTAGTTAAGTATTTAATATAAACTACATTGACAGCTTAGTTAAGTATTTAATATAAACTACATTGACAGCTTAGTTAAGTATTTAATATAAGCTACATTAACAGCTTAGTTAAGTATTTAATATAAACTACATTAACAGCTTAGTTAAGTATTTAATATAAACTACATTAACAGCTTAGTTAAGTATTTAATATAAACTACATTAACAGCTTGGTTAAGTATTTAATATAAACTACATTAACAGCTTAGTTAAGTATTTAATATAAACTACATTAACAGCTTAGTTAAGTATTTAATATAAACTACATTAACAGCTTAGTTTAACTCCTCGTATCAGTGAAACTTCTTCCATCTTGTTCGTCTCCTCATTTATTCAGACATTTCCATTAGTTAGTCTATTTCACCAAATGTTTGAATGGACTGATCCATTATTACTCTATGAACTAATAACTGCCCGTGTGAACCCATCCACCCCTGTCCACGGGGTAGAGAGGGCCGGGGTAACAGGGTGGAGGCCGGGTGGAGGCGGAGTGAGCACCTTGTCTGCCAGGATGGTGAGTGTCCGCTCCAGGCTGTTGGCGGATCGCTCCCTGGCAGCGCGGGACAGACGCTCGGCGTAGTAGCTGACCTGTGTCTTCAGCGTGTTGATGTGAGAGATGATCTCTTTGGCACGGACTGTGTCCTGAGGGACACACACGATGGACTGGGAGCTGGTCAGGGTGCTTCTGGGAGAGGACAGAGGAGGAGAACTGTTTTTTGAAATGTCTAGAAATGTACTACCTAAGAACCTAGTAAAACACACACACACACACAAACACACACACACACACACAAAACAGACAGTGAGTGAGTGGAGTGTTAGGACAGGGACACACACACACAACACACACACACACACACACACACACACACACACACACACACACACACACACACACACACACACACACACACACACACACACACACACACACACACACAAACAACAGATGTACTATAAGCTGTTTAGATAGTGCCACTATAATGTTTTTATTTCTGGCTTCCCAGAATGCAATGGGGCCCAGTGCCCTAAAGGCCACAGCTGCAGTAGTTCTACACCACAGTTAAGAGATGAATGAAGAACCTCCCCTCTCTTCCTCCTCTCCTCTCCTCTCTTCCTCTCCTCTCCTCTCCTCTCTTCCTCCTCTCCTCTCTTCCTCCTCTCTTCCTCTCCTCTCCTCTCTTCCTCTCTTCCTCCTCTCTTCCTCTCCTCTCCTCTCTTCCTCCTCTCCTCTCTTCCTCCTCTCCTCTTCCTCTCTTCCTCCTCTCCTCTCCTCTCTTCCTCCTCTCCTCTCTTCCTCCTCTCCTCTTCCTCTCCTCTCCTCTCTTCCTCCTCTCTTCTTCCTCTCCTCTCCTCTCCTCTTCCTCTCCTCTCCTCTTCCTCTCCTCTCCTCTCTTCCTCCTCTCCTCTCTCCTCTCCTCCTCCTCTCCTCTCTCCTCTCCTCCTCTCCTCTTCCTCTCCTCTCTTCCTCTCCTCTCTCCTCTCCTCTCCTCTCTCTTCCTCTCCTCTCCTCTCTTCCTCCTCTCCCCTCTCCTCTCCTCTCTCCCCTCCTCTCCTCTCCTCTCCTTCTTCCTCTCCTCTCCCCTCTCTTCCTCCTCTCCTCTTCCTCTCCTCTCCTCTTCCTCTCCTCTTCCTCTCTTCCTCCTCTCCCCTCTCCTCTCCTCTCTCTTCCTCTCCTCTCCTCTCTTCCTCTCCTCTCCTCTCTTCCTCCTCTCCCCTCTCCTCTCCTCCCCTCTCCTCTCCTCTCTCTTCCTCTCCTCTCCTCTCCTCTCTTCCTCTCCTCTCCTCTCCCCTCTCCTCTCCTCTCTTCCTCCTCTCCCCTCTCCTCTCCTCCCCTCTCCTCTCCTCTCTCTTCCTCTCCACTCCTCTCCTCTCTTCCTCCTTTCCCCTCTCCTCTCCTCTCTTCCTCTCCTCTCCTCTCCTCTCTTCCTCCTCTCCTCTCCTCTCCTCTCCCCTCTCCTCTCTTCCTCTCCTCTCCTCTCTTCCTCCTCTCCTCTCCTCTCCTCTCCACTCCTCTCCTCTCTTCCTCTCCTCTCCTCCTCTCCTCTCCTCTCCTCTCCTCTCTTCCTCTCCTCCTGAAGTTGCGTGTCATTGTGAGAGGAACTAATGTACCAGACAGGCAGCTCAACACGATATGATCAACACGCTACACCCAGAAGGACATTAACACCAGAACACACACGCACGCAGCCTCTACATTACAGTCTGAAGAATAAACTACCCACCCTCCCTCTAACCTCCGATCCATCCCCCCACCCTCTGTGAGCTAAACGCTACGTGTGGAACATGCACGGGAGGACAGAGGACCACGGAGACAAAACATGGTGCTTCTGTACAAACGTAACTCACCCTTCCTCCTCATTAATGCTGAACAGAAAATAAACAGTGGAATAAATGAACAAGGAAATAACCCAAGAACACCTGCATCTTTAACAAGAAACCTCACAGTCACTATAAAGCAGCTATTTGTACTGTAAACAAGGACACAGTGTAACAGGAAACACCAAACAGCGCCCCCTCCTGGCACATTATGTTAGGAGTGACAAGTGACAATGAGGGGCCAGGGTCAATGAGGGGTCAGGGTCAGTGTCAGGGTCAATGAGGGGTCAGTGTCAGGGTCAATGAGGGGCCAGGGTCAGTGAGGGGTTAGGGTCAGGGTCAGGGTCAATGTCAGGGTCAGTTTTAAGGTCAGGGTCAGTTTCGGGGTCAGGGTCAGTGAGGTGCTTCACATATAAAAAATCAGCGTAAAAATACAAATAAAATCAACACTTATTCTTTATATACACACACGCCATAAAACTTCAACTTCAGACAGGGTGTTCACATAAAGCAGATGATATAACGGGTTCGGCTCTACCACAGTACACAGTGGATCTGTCTCTAAGCAGACGGTTACCATAGATGTCTGAGCAGAGCTCAGTATACACATGATGCCATGGAAACAGCCTGAACACCAGGTGCACATCGTGAACACAGAAATAACATGAGCAGACATCACGGAGAACTGATTAATTTACTGCGTTCTGGAGGTTCATCTGTACAGGCATGAGGACCCTGGAGCTCCAATACAGAGTCTGGATCTTATGGACGTTGCTATGGACGGACAACAGACTGTGTTGCTATGGACGAGTGTGCAGTGTGTCCATCCTGTGTCTACCATGTCCACACACATACATACACACACACACACACACACACACACACACACACACACACACACACACACACACACACACACATGCATGTCCACACACACACACACACACACACACACACACACACATGCATGTCCACACATACACACACACACACACACACACACACATGCATGTCCGCACACATACATACATACATACACACACACACACATGCATGTCCGCACAAATACATACACACTAGGGATGCAAATTATCGATTAATTCATTAATCATTAGTTGATTGATTTTATCGATCGACTTTCGATTAATCGATAAGCTGCGTTTTCCACCTGAATTTCAGTGTTTCAATAGGGCCTTTAAAAATATCAGCTAAATAGTTAAAACACTTTGTTCAAAAAGTTTATATTATATTATATTATGATAATTATATTGTATTATATGATATATGGCTCAAGTAATTATGCATTAGGAATTTTTAATGGTATAACAAAACACATTCTTTCATTTAAAAAAAAGGAATAAATTAAGGACTGGC
>NW_027506916.1:17500-105000 GCF_052324685.1 Brachyhypopomus gauderio | reverse complement strand
CTCAGTTTCATTCAAATGGCAATGAAAATGGATTATAAACGATTATAAACACTAGCCAGCATCTAGTTAGCTAGCGTCTAGTTAGCTAGCGTTTACAGTCCACTTAAGTTGTCTGTAAAGCTAGTGACACAGTGACAGGGATTGCAGACCAACTTGACTACAGCTTGGGCCTTTGAGTGCAGCTACAATCTTAAATAAATAACGAACTTTGCCCTATGACCTATGGCATTATCACCTGATCGCAGGAGTGCATCTTTGTTCAAAGATGCATGTTTAGCTCGAATACCCACGAACTCACTCAGGCTTTCATCCACAGCAAGGACCGTCTGTGGGGAAAACACACACACACACACACACACACACACACACACACACACACACACACACACACGCATGTGCATGTCAGGATCTTTTCCAAGGTAATGACTGCCTGTGCAACAGGTTACACACACAGACACGCACACATGCATGCAGAAGACACACACATGCACATGCACACTGTACATGTGTACATGGGCGGAGCCTCACTCTGCCATTGATGGTGTCCGGTAGCCGGGAGACCATGGTTCGCTGCTCTCGCTTCTCCTCCAGTTGCCAGGCGATGACAGAGATGTTGCCAACCCGCACATTCTCCGCCGAACTGCACGGTGGAGGCAGGACAACGTTAGCACACAGACAACGTTAGCACACAGACAACGTTAGCTCACAGACAACGTTAGCACACAGACAACGTTAGCTCACAGACGTTAGCTCACAGACAACGTTAGCACACAGACGTTAGCTCACAGACAACGTTAGCACACCAACAACGTTAGCACACAGACAATGTTAGCACACAGACGTTAGCTTACAGACAACGTTAGCACACAGACAACGTTAGCTCACAGACAACGTTAGCTCACAGACAACGTTAGCTCACAGACAACGTTAGCACACAGACGTTAGCTCACAGACAACATTAGCACACAGACAACGTTAGCTCACAGACAACGTTAGCTCAAAGACAACGTTAGCTCACAGACAACGTTAGCACACAGACAACGTTAGCTCACAGACAACGTTAACACAGACAACGTTAGCACACAGACAACGTTAGCTCACAGACAACGTTAGCACACAGACAACGTTAGCACACAGACAACGTTAGCTCACAGACAACGTTAGCTCACAGACAACGTTAGCACACAGACAACGTTAGCACACAGACAACGTTAGCTCACAGACAACACTGGCTCACAGAAAACGTTAACACACAGACAACGTTAGCTCACAGAAAACGTTACCTCATAGACAACAGTAACACACAGACAACATTAGCACACAGACAATGTTTGCTTGAAGACAACGTTAGCACACAGACAACGTTAGCTCACAGACAACACTGGCTCACAGAAAACGTTACCTCATAGACATCGTTAACACACAGACAACATTAGCACACAGACAACGTTAGCTCAAAGACAAAGTTAGCCAATAGATCAGGGGTGCACAACTTTACACCAAGGGCCAATTTGAAACAGACAACGTTAGCTCACAGACAACACTGGCTCACAGAAAACGTTACCTCATAGACATCGTTAACACACAGACAACATTAGCACACAGACAACGTTAGCTCAAAGACAAAGTTAGCCAATAGATCAGGGGTGCACAACTTTACACCAAGGGCCAATTTGAAATAAACACCTATACCAGTGTGCCACAGATTTTTTTAACAGATCTGTTTACCCACAAAAATGTGTAAAACAGTTACATAATATCAGGTATTTACAAATACGTCTTAGTTAATGGGAGATATTACAGTGTCTTTCTGACACCAACTGATTAATGTCAGGCTCCAGTGAGGTGGTCGCTAGTCTAAGCACCGCCTGCAGTTAGTCTTGATCGCAGGAGAGATTTATTCAGTTTCATCAAGGAAAACATTTGTTCACATATGTAAGTGCTTCCAAACATGGAGATCCACTTCTGTGCATTTGCAAAGAGATTTGGAAATAGTTATCTGGCTAGGGACTGATAAAACTCTAGGAGCGTCATCTCCCTGTGCTTACTTTTCATTGTAGCAGAGCAATTAAGTTAAATGATTTCAAGTTGTAAATCACCAGGTACAGTTTCCATATCTACAGAGAATGGATCAGCAGGTGTAGCGTGTTCATTTCTGAACTGCCCAAATCTTGCATCAAATGCCTGCTTTAATTCTTCAAATACACAGGTGTGTGAACTACAGTTATAGTTCCTGTGAATAAGGGGCTCTTGTCAGATCTCCTTTCTATAACTGGGCTGCAAAAAAGATTCAGTTTCATTTCAAAGGCAGACAGCCTCAAACATGTGGCGAATAAATTTCCCTGCAGTTTTCAATTAACATAATTTAAGTGTCCAGTTAGGTCTGTCATCTATCAGCAATCAGCAATCCAGTCTGTGTTTTCTTGACTGAAGTTTCCTTCCATTTCTGCTATAGGAAAAGATTTTATTTTGCAAAGCAAAAAATGTTTTCAAGACATTGCCACGACTCAACCATCTGGCCTCTGTGTGGTAGACGACATGCCCACAGGCTGCATCGATGTCCTCCAGACAAGATGGAAATTCTCTGTGATTTACTGATTTTTGCACGAATTAATTTAACTGCAAATCCGGTTATTCTACCACACAATTGCACTAATGCTGCAGGTTCTTCGATGATTTGGCATGTGCCAGTGACACCACGGACAAACATCGAGAGGTGCGCTGTATCGGTTTTGATTGCGATCTCGTCCAAAGCAGCAGAGAAATAAGTAATATAATTAATTCTGCTTTGTAACTGGCAGTATGAAGAATCGTATATCGACAATGCATCGCTGAATAGTTGCTCTTGAAAGACTGGTGTTTTTAAACACATCTTTGGCCTCTGGGCACAGTACATCACAGACATGCAACATACAGTCTTTTAACCAAATCAACAATCAACAAAGGGGCGAGTAGATTTTGCTGCGATTTTAGCAATCCTGTAGCTAGCAATGGTATAAGCTTCAGATTCCGTTCGTCTGTTTTCAAACACACCTTGTTGACTCACCACATTTTTTTGTGCTTCAATCTTTTGCTGTCTGTTCTCAGCTCTGAGGTCGCTGAGTTTGGGGTGTTTTGTTTCACATTGCCCTAAATTATACTCTTTTACCACTACTACACATGCCAAGCACACTAGACATGAGAAAATGCCACGGCTTGATTAATTAAAAAGAAACACTTGGATGTGCATCCAGGGTTAGATTTCCTATGCTAGGGTTTGCATGTTCTCCTTGTGCCTGTGTGGATTTCCTCCGGGTACTCCAGTTTCCTCCCACAGTCCAAAGACATTAGTGTTAGGTTGATTGGTCATTCTAAATGGCCCGTAGGTGTGAGTGTGTGCGTATGTGTGTGTGTGTGTGTGTGTGTGTGTGTGTGTGTGTGTGTGTGTGTGTGTGTGTTGGCCGTGTGGTGGACTGGCGACCTGCCCATGGTATACCCTGCTCTCACCTGACGATACTGGGACTGTCTCCAGCCCCCCCCGTGACCCTGACTAGTGGGATTGAGCAGTACAGATGATGGATGGATGGATGGATGGATGGATTTCCTATGCTCAAGATGTACTTCTTTTTTACATCATTTGGTCAAAAACATGATCAACTATTTCGCTATTTTATCAATCACGTTCTTTTTGTTTTTGTTGTTCCAGTTTTTGGTGTACGTATTACGTATTACGTAATCTCATGCTCTTCAGATAACAGTTTGTGATGACCATGAACAGACTGATTAAAATTATTGCCAGTAAACACCATGTGGCAGTGTTTTGCAATTTCATGGAACTACATATAAAGTGAATATAAAGTGCCAGCATCATTTATTTAAAAATGCATCAGCACTTCGTCTGTCGGGCCAGACTGATATTTTTGACGGGCTGGATTTGACCTGTGGGCTATATGTTGTGCACCCCTGCCATAGATGTTAGCTCATAGATGTTAGCTCATAGATGTTTATGCCTTTTGTCCATATAATATTATCCTATGTGAGAGTGTGTGTTTACTTGAGGGGAAGGTGTAGTGTGTGTGTACCTGAGGGGAAGGTGTAGTGTGTGTATACCTGAGGGGAAGGTGTAGTGTGTGTGTACCTGAGGGGAAGGTGTAGTGTGTGTATACCTGAGGGGAAGGTGTAGTGTGTGTATACCTGAGGGGAAGGTGTAGTGTGTGTGTACCTGAAGGGAAGGTGTAGTGTGTGTGTGTACCTGAGGGGAAGGTGTAGTGTGTGTGTACCTGAGGGGAAGGTGTAGTGTGTGTATACCTGAGGGGAAGGTGTAGTGTGTGTATACCTGAGGGGAAGGTGTAGTGTGTGTGTGTACCTGAGGGGAAGGTGTAGTGTGTGTGTACCTGAGGGGAAGGTGTAGTGTGTGTATACCTGAGGGGAAGGTGTAGTGTGTGTGTACCTGAGGGGAAGGTTTAGTGTGTGTGTGTACCTGAGGGGAAGGTGTAGTGTGTGTGTACCTGAGGGGAAGGTGTAGTGTGTGTGTACCTGAGGGGAAGGTGTAGTGTGTGTGTACCTGAGGGGAAGGTGTAGTGTGTGTGTACCTGAGGGGAAGGTGTAGTGTGTGTGTACCTGAGGGGAAGGTGTAGTGTGTGTATACCTGAGGGGAAGGTGTAGTGTGTGTGTACCTGAGGGGAAGGTGTAGTGTGTGTATACCTGAGGGGAAGGTGTAGTGTGTGTACCTGAGGGGAAGGTGTAGTGTGTGTGTACCTGAGGGGAAGGTGTAGTGTGTGTGTACCTGAGGGGAAGGTGTAGTGTGTGTACCTGAGGGGAAGGTGTAGTGTGTGTGTACCTGAGGGGAAGGTGTAGTGTGTGTGTGTACCTGAGGGGAAGGTGTAGTGTGTGTGTACCTGAGGGGAAGGTGTAGTGTGTGTGTACCTGAGGGGAAGGTGTAGTGTGTGTACCTGAGGGGAAGGTGTAGTGTGTGTGTACCTGAGGGGAAGGTGTAGTGTGTGTGTGTACCTGAGGGGAAGGTGTAGTGTGTGTGTACCTGAGGGGAAGGTGTAGTGTGTGTGTGTACCTGAGGGGAAGGTGTAGTGTGTGTGTACCTGAGGGGAAGGTGTAGTGTGTGTACCTGAGGGGAAGGTGTAGTGTGTGTGTACCTGAGGGGAAGGTGTAGTGTGTGTGTACCTGAGGGGAAGGTGTAGTGTGTGTGTACCTGAGGGGAAGGTGTAGTGTGTGTATACCTGAGGGGAAGGTGTAGTGTGTGTGTACCTGAGGGGAAGGTGTAGTGTGTGTGTACCTGAGGGGAAGGTGTAGTGTGTGTGTACCTGAGGGGAAGGTGTAGTGTGTGTGTACCTGAGGGGAAGGTGTAGTGTGTGTACCTGAGGGGAAGGTGTAGTGTGTGTGTACCTGAGGGGAAGGTGTAGTGTGTGTGTACCTGAGGGGAAGGTGTAGTGTGTGTACCTGAGGGGAAGGTGTAGTGTGTGTGTACCTGAGGGGAAGGTGTAGTGTGTGTGTACCTGAGGGGAAGGTGTAGTGTGTGTGTACCTGAGGGGAAGGTGTAGTGTGTGTGTACCTGAGGGGAAGGTGTAGTGTGTGTGTACCTGAGGGGAAGGTGTAGTGTGTGTGTACCTGAGGGGAAGGTGTAGTGTGTGTGTACCTGAGGGGAAGGTGTAGTGTGTGTGTACCTGAGGGGAAGGTGTAGTGTGTGTGTACCTGAGGGGAAGGTGTAGTGTGTGTACCTGAGGGGAAGGTGTAGTGTGTGTGTACCTGAGGGGAAGGTGTAGTGTGTGTGTGTACCTGAGGGGAAGGTGTAGTGTGTGTGTACCTGAGGGGAAGGTGTAGTGTGTGTGTACCTGAGGGGAAGGTGTAGTGTGTGGTTCTGTTCCTGCATTAGTTCTCTCACTGGGAACATCGCTGAGCCCAATAAATACATCTGCAAGGAGAGACAGACAGACAGACAAAGAAGAGAAAAAGAGAATGTTAGCGTTTTCAGTGATTTTCATATTTGTGTGTGTGAGTGTGTGTGTGTGTGTGTGTGTGTGTGTGTGTGTGTGTGTGTGTGTGTGTGTGTGTGTGTGTGTGTGTCCCACCGTTCCCTGGGATCGATCCTTCACATCGTACACAGAGAGCTTGATTTGTGTTTGCTGGTTGATGAAGGAGTCTGGGAAGAAGGCGATGCTGCTAAGGAAGGTGGGGTTCGCTGAGCCCTGTGAAAAACTACAGCACTCAGAAAGACACGCAGAAACAGCACTGCACACTTAATACACATGAGCATGATGTTGAGGTCATTCACAGACCCGTACGGGTCTGGGCAGGTCTGGGCGGGTCTGCTTCTGGTGGCCATGGCCACTGAATTACCTCAATGGTCTCTGTCTGGGCGTGCTTGGTCCAGAAGGCCTGAGGGGGTGTGGTGCAGCTCACAGACACAAAGCTGCTGGGCTTACGGTCCAAAGATGGGGTGGTCAGCTCACTGCAGGCTGGACACACACACACACACAGAGTCAGATACACACACACACACACACACACACACACACACACACACACACACACACAGAGTCAGATACACACACACACACACACACACACACACACACACACACACATACACATTCAGATACACATTCAGATACACACACACACACACACACACACACACACACACACACACACACACACACACACACACACACATTCAGATACACACACACACATAGATAGTATGGGTTGAGTACTGATGTGTGTGTGTGTGTGTGTGTGTGTGTGTGTGTGTGTGTGTGTGTGTGTGTGTGTGTGTGTGTGTGTGTGTGTGAGATATGGGTGGAGTATTGGTGTGTGTGTGGTATGGGTTGAGTATTGGTGTGTGTATGTGTGTGTGTTAAGGGTTGAGTATTGGTGTGTGTGATATGGATTGAGTATTGGTGTGTGTGATATGGGTTGAGTATTGGTGTGTGTGTGATATGGGTTGAGTATTGGTGTGTGTGATATGGGTTGAGTACTGGTGTGTGTGATATGGGTTGAGTATTGGTGTGTGTGATATGGGTTGAGTATTGGTGTGTGTGTGATATGGGTTGAGTATTGGTGTGTGTGTGTGTGTGATATGGGTTGAGTATTGGTGTGTGTGTGTGATATGGGTTGAGTATTGGTGTGTGTGATATGGGTTGAGTATTGGTGTGTGTGTGATATGGGTTGAGTATTGGTGTGTGTGTGATATGGGTTGAGTATTGGTGTGTGTGTGATATGGGTTGAGTATTGGTGTGTGTGATATGGTTTGAGTATTGGTGTGTGTGATATGGGTTGAGTATTGGTGTGTGTGATATGGGTTGAGTATTGGTGTGTGTGTGATATGGGTTGAGTATTGGTGTGTGTGATATGGGTTGAGTATTGGTGTGTGTGATATGGGTTGAGTATTGGTGTGTGTGATATGGGTTGAGTATTGGTGTGTGTGATATGGGTTGAGTATTGGTGTGTGTGATATAGGTTGAGTATTGGTGTGTGTGTGATATGGGTTGAGTATTGGTGTGTGTGATATGGGTTGAGTATTGGTGTGTGTGATAAGTGCTGACCGAGGCTGAACTCCAACACAGGCTCATCGGGGTCGTGACTGTTGCCTAATGAGATCAAAGAAGATCAGATTCACTTTTCTAGCACGTGGAGAAACATCACAGAAAACAGTTTTACTGTTTATATTAAATATTTTTCATAGGGAATATAGTGTTTAGTGTAAACTCTAGTCAAACCACTAACCCTAACACAAACCCCAGCACAAACCCAAGCACAAACCCTAACCCTAGTTCACCAGTTACGTGTGGATTTGGTTTTACACTACACCTAAAATACCATAGCAATGAGCTTGGTGATCTTTAACCTTTAGAGAAGGTAGAACACACCAATTTAAGTTTGAGGTCTTGATTAGATTTTGAGATTTTATTTCCAAGAACTGAACACAGTTCACCTATAATCTGTGTAGGATGGATCCAGCAGTTCTGTCAGACCAAAATCATTCAGATCTAGAGAGAAGGGTCTCTCCCACCGTTCACTTTCACTAGTGAAATACTCATCACCTGCTACTGATCTTGTAGCACTGTGTAATGGTGAAGGGTGAAAACAGGAGTTCACTATCCTCCTTGATAGAGTGAAGCACCCAGATCTGACTCCTCATGACCCAGTCAAATGCCACCTGAAGAGGTCCCGCCCCGCCCCGCACCGCCCCGCCCCTATTTCTATCATATCATGGTGAAGTTAACCAGGTTCTGGTGTCTAAACACCTAAGGTGTTTGATACTGACCAGCTAGTGCAAGATTGAGCATCTCGGAGGAGATGTCCAGGGTGCTGGCCCTGTACACAGACCAGGGCCGCTGTCGCTCTCTAGAAGACATCCTGTCAAGGGTGTGTGTGTTGTGTGTGTACGCGAGTGCTGGGAAGACGGTACCAACAGAGCCCCGCACACACACACAGCCCCCTGAGAACACACTCCTCTGGAGAAGGCTGAGGTAGCTCCCTTCTTGGGCTGAGACTGTAGAAGAGAAAGAAACACATTTGAGCCCAATTAGAGGTATTGAAGGAAAAGAACAATTCATGAGAAATCCTGTGGGCTTTCCCTCCTCAGGCCCTGAGCACAGGGACCATACACAGACAACAGTGTGGCCCCAGGGACTACACAGAGACACACAGGGACCTCACAGGGACACAGGACCACACACAGACAACAGTGTGGCCCCAGGGACCACACAGAGACACACAGGACCACACACAGACAACAGTGTGGCCCCAGGGACCACACGAGGACACACAGGGACCTCACAGGTACCTCACAGGGACCACTGCTGAACAGTGCTCTCTAACACACCTGTATCCGTTTCACAGCACTACATTAGTCTAAATGAAGCCCCGCCTCACAGAACACAGTCACTGACACATCAGGGATCATATGGCACTCAACCAATCACAAGTGGATGTGTGGCCATGCAAAAGAGCCTTCTTGAATTATTCATGAATAAAAATGTATGACGTTTTTTTCTACTTTATGGAGAGAGGATCGTGAATAAAGCTGTCAGCCTCCACAGTATCTCACTGAGTCAGTTATGAACCAGAGTATGTACCTGCAAACGCACACATACACACACACACACACACACACACACACACACACACACACACACACACACACACAGTGGTTCAGGCAAAAAGAACAGCAATAAGGATGACACACGATGTAAATAAACAGCGACTCAAGAGTGAGAAAGATGGTGGGATGGAGAGATGGGGCATGAGTGAGAGAGATAGAGAGAGAGAGAGTCCATCCATTTCTTGGACGATGAGCTATGTGCAGGAAGCAGAGAGGATTGATTACTGATTGATTGATTACTGATTGATCTTTTCTCCTCCGTCTCCACACAGGCTCCTTCTTTCATTTACCATCTGCGTTCACATATTCTAACACAGTGTGAAGGACTGAAGCTCAATTCCTTAGGAGAGAGAGAAAGAGTGAGAGAGAGAGGGGAGAGAGGGAGGAGAGACAGAGAGACACAGAGAGAGAGAGAGAGAAAAGAGAGACAGAGAGAGAGACAGAGACAGACAGAGATGAAAGAAAGAGACAGACAGACAGAAAGAGGGAGGGAGAGAAAGGGGGAGAGAGAGAGGGAGGGAGAGATATGCACAACAGACCCACCATGGATGGCCATTACATAATCTGAAGTTGCCTCAAAACAAACATGTAAGCTTCTTAAAGGCATTAACACTACTGCTGCATGAATTTGAGCATCAGAAAGTGAAGACAAAATTGTAGAACTCGGTCAGAACATCTCCAGTGCTCCAGGTTACCGGCACTAATGGGAGGATCATTACTTTGAGTATCTGGAGTATTCTCTTAACTCAGAGTGACAGTACTGGCATCCAGACGGCAAATATACAAATGCCCTCGGTGGTATTTTCCAGACAGTGAGGAAGACGATTCTGGAGACAGTGAGAAGCTTTATTAACTCAAAAACTCAAGAGCAGCTAATAAAACACACACACACACACACACACACACACACACACACACACACACACACACACACACACACACACACACACACACACACACACAAACTTCCACCGCTCTCTGGGTTCTACTAATTACCCACTGGTTTAATTGGACTGTATCTCTTGGCCACGCCCCCTGCTGTCGTACTCTCTCTGGTGAACAACTCAAATAAAATAGTCGCTGTATTACTGAACCCTGTATTACTGAATCCTGTATTACTGAACCCTGTACTACTGAACCCTGTACTACTGAACCCTGACTGTGGATCCACCCAGAGCAGAATCACAACAGCACTGGAAGAGCTGGATCGTGAATCATCACAGAGCAGGAACCAGTCAGGAACCAGTCAGGAACCAGTCAGGAGGAACCAGTCAGGAACCAGTCAGGAACCAGTCAGGAGGAACCAGTCAGGAGGAACCAGTCAGGAACCAGTCAGGAACCAGTCAGGAGGAACCAGTCAGGAACCAGTCAGGGTCCAGTCAGGAACCAGTCAGGAGGAACCAGTCAGGAACCAGTCAGGAGGAACCAGTCAGGAACCAGTCAGGAACCAGTCAGGAGGAACCAGTCAGGAACCAGTCAGGAGGAACCAGTCAGGAGGAACCAGTCAGGAACCAGTCAGGAACCAGTCAGGAACCAGTCAGGAGGAACCAGTCAGGAACCAGTCAGGAACCAGTCAGGAGGAACCAGTCAGGAGGAACCAGTCAGGAACCAGTCAGGAGGAACCAGTCAGGAACCAGTCAGGAGGAACCAGTCAGGACTGCAACAGCAGATGTTCGAGAGCAGGTCATAAACATGAGGAAACGAGTATCTCTTGGTCCTCACGTGATCCATGCCTACTGGCTAAAGAAAGTAACAGTGCTGCTAACTAGCAGAACAATACATAACATACATAAATAAAAACACAGCTGACTAGCAGAATAATTAAACCTGCTGCTAAATACTAGTTCCCGTAGAACTGGCCATGATCTCATGAAGGACCCAAACAAGGGCTAAACACCACTCAACCACAAACTAGTAACCTGCCTGTCCACAACACGAACACTCCAGAGGGGATACTGCTCACCAAGCATGTGCACAGGTACAAGAATACTTCTCAGAAGGGGACTGGTAACAACACCAGAGGCTCAAAGTGCCACTACTTGAAGAGGAAGAAGAGGGTTAGGCACAGGTTCAGAAGACCTACCCCTAGCGCTCCATCAGGTAGCTACGCCTGGGACATCCTCAACACCAACTCCATATCCTCTTTCAAAACAACCAGAATGAAGAGCAGTCTGGGCCTTACAGGCCACCGTATTAAGTCCAGACTCTATCTCTTCATCGTGCTAGCGGCTTGTTTTGGGGTTATTTAATTAGGCTTTGTGAAATCACTGTCTGTCACAGTTATCTGTGGGTGCTGCCATCATGCCTGTGGGATGGTCTTCTCTTTTTCAACCAAGGAGAAATCAAGGTCGCCTGTCCGGCATCGTAAGTTCTTGAGTCAGACTCAACGCTCAGTGACACAATGAACTGGTGCAACCAGGAAGTTGCACGTCTCCGTGGTGACAACACAAACCGACACTCAACATTATGAAAACTATAGCAACGCCAACACATTAGTGAACCTTGTTATGGAGAAGGCTGGGGTGTCGTTTATAGGTCTGGGAGTGTTCTGCTAGTTTTCTCTGTGAACTAGAGCAGCAAGCAGGGGAGAGAGCTTTTACAGCTAATCCCCCTCAGACCGCCTGACACACAAAAAATGGCCTACATACTGGAACTAGAGTCTCTTCAGGGGTTAGAGTTAGGGTTAGAGTTAGGGTTAGAGTTAGGGTTAGAGTTAGGGTTAGGATTAGAGTTAGGGTTAGAGTTAGGGTTAGAGTAGTGGTTAGAGTTAGGGTTACAGTTAGGGTTAGAGTAGTGGTTAGGAAGACTGTGGGGTCAGAGTCTCCTGGCTGGGAACTACTCAGAGGTATAGGTATGTCTGATTAGGACTAGTCTGATTAGAACCAAAGCATGGTGGAGTCAGAGTCTCCTGCTCCCATGAGGGAGTCTGTGTGAGGACCCATGTAGATGTCCAGAACAGTGCCTGATGGAACACACTCCTTTAAATGCTTCAGCTGCTGACAGTTGATGACCGGTCTTAATGAATAACATCAATCAATTAATATTAATTTTTATAGCGCTTTTTACAACAGTTGTTGTCACAAAGCAGCTTTACAAGTGCCGAGTCCTAGCCCCCAGTGAGCAAGCCAAGGGCAACAGTGGCAAGGAAAAACTCTCTAGTTTTTTGCATGAGGAAGAAACCTTGAGAGGAACCAAGACTCAGGGGGGGAACCCATCCTCCTCTGGCCGACGCAGGTCACCATGACAACAATTAAAGAGATAGAAAAACATGGGAAGAAAAGATGTAAAGGATAAATAAATCTCATCTTGGTGTGTATTTATATACATGAGTTCTCTATGTAATTCCTATTCAGTCCTAAATGTCTTGATGGTTGGTAATAGTGTCATGGAAGCTCAAGACACTAGCTGCTCTGAAGAAGGTCATATAAGAAGATGTGAACATGTGACATACAGAATCTCCTCCTCCTGTTCTGATGGCAAAAAGGAAACAATTACTACAATTACCTGTGTAGTCCTACTGTCTTATGTATATAGTCCTGTGTGGTCCTACTGTCTTATGTATATAGTCCTGTGTGGTCCTACTGTCTTATGTATATAGTCCTGTGTAGTCCTACTGTCTTATGTATATAGTCCTGTGTAGTCCTACTGTCTTATGTATATAGTCCTGTGTGGTCCTACTGTCTTATATAGTCCTGTGTAGTCCTACTGTCTTATGTATATAGTCCTGTGTGGTCCTACTGTCTTATGTATATAGTCCTGTGTGGTCCTACTGTCTTATATAGTCCTGTGTAGTCAGTCCTACTGTCTTATGTATATAGTCCTGTGTGGTCCTACTGTCTTATGTATATAGTCCTGTGTAGTCCTACTGTCTTATGTATATAGTCCTGTGGAGTCCTACTGTCTTATGTATATAGTCCTGTGTGGTCCTACTGTCTTATGTATATAGTCCTGTGTAGTCCTACTGTCTTATGTATATAGTCCTGTGTGGTCCTACTGTCTTATGTATATAGTCCTGTGTGGTCCTACTGTCTTATGTATATAGTCCTGTGTGGTCCTACTGTCTTATGTATATAGTCCTGTGTGGTCCTACTGTCTTATGTATATAGTCCTGTGTGGTCCTACTGTCTTATGTATATAGTCCTGTGTGGTCCTACTGTCTTATGTATATAGTCCTGTGTAGTCCTACTGTCTTATGTATATAGTCCTGTGTGGTCCTACTGTCTTATGTATATAGTCCTGTGTAGTCCTACTGTCTTATGTATATAGTCCTGTGTGGTCCTACTGTCTTATGTATATAGTCCTGTGTAGTCCTACTGTCTTATGTAGCACCCTGGCAACACGGTGGCTTGGTGGTTAGCATGTTTGCCTCTCAGCACTGGGGTCTTGGGTTCAAGTCCCTATCTGAGTGGAGTTTCCATGTTCTCCCTGTGTCTGTGTGGATTTCCTCCGGGGTCTCTGTTTTCCTCCCACAGTCCAAAAACATGGAGGTTAGGTAAATTGGCAGTCCCTGACAAATTCTGTGTGTGTCTGTGTCTCTCTCTGTTCAATAAAAACAAGTTGTCTGAGTGTGTGTGCTTGTATGTCCAGTGGTGGATGGTGCTCTGTCACTAGGGTCTGTCCTCTCTCCCCTTCCTGCACCACATTCAGTCCCCCAGGGGGCTGTGGATCCTGGTAGAGAGTACGCTGTGTGTGATTGGCTGCCGCTTCTCGCTGGAGTGTGATTGGTTGTAGCTAAGACGTAGCTGTGTTAACAATTGTAAAGCTCCTTGGGTATCCTGAAAAGGCGCTATATAAATTGAAACATTCATTCACCCTGGTCCTGGAGGAACATTGTTTCACTGTGTACGGTCACACACTGTATATGGTTTAAATGGCAACAAAACCCCACTTGACTTCCAGGTACCTGTAAGTGAGCACACACTCGTGTAAAACAGAAGAATGAGTGTAGTGGATGTTCGGGGAGGAACAGAAGCCTTCAGTCTCCTCAAGGCTCCAGATAGCAGAGCACAAAAACCATAAAAGGGCAAAGCAACTTTCACTTTTGGTCTGCCTGTTCCCACTCTCTCTCTCTCTCTCTCTCTCACACACACACACACACACACACTATAGCAGTGAAGAGAGCGAGTGACCCAATCCTCCCTCACATCTGCCATTTCATTTCTCATCAAACAATCCCACTCAAATCTACACATATGCAGTTTGAGCTGTAGTCCTTCATTCCTTCTGCTTACATAACATTACAGCCATGTCTCCCCCACACACCATCACATCAACACACAGGCATATCTTACACAATAGCAATAGCAGAAACAATATGTAAAACTGACATCACTTTGATTTAATCTTTTCTCTCTTTTCTACTCGAAGAAAAGCAACTGATCACTTCCTGTTCTACAAGCCAAGCCACAAACTGCAAAGCTCACAGTAGCAAAACGCCATCAGCAGAGTTCACAAACACTTGTTTATTTACACATTCTTAACAATACCATCACATACAAGTGTTGAAGACAACATCTGCTTCCAACAAAGGGCCTTCAGGGCCATGATTCCTGACTCCTGGCCCCCTGAAGAGATCAAGGCACACACAGGTTCTCTCTCTGAGTACACACAGATCATCTCTCTGAGAACACACAGACAGCACACACAGATTCTCTCTGAGTCCACATGATCTCCTTGAGAGTATTGATTGGTTTATGCAGTGGGCGAGATTATGCTGGGTTATGCAGTGAGTGAGATTATGCTGGTTTATGCAATGAGTGAGATTATGCTGGGTTATGCACTAAGTGAGATTATGCTGGGTTATGCAGTGGGTGAGGTTATGCTGGGTTATGCACTAAGTGAGATTATGCTGGGTTATGCAGTGGGCGAGATTATGCTGGGTTATGCAGTGAGTGAGATTATGCTGGGTTATGCAGTGAGTGAGATTATGCTGGGTTATGCAGTGAGTGAGATTATGCTGGGTTATGCACTAAGTGAGATGATGCTGGGTTATGCAGTGGGCGAGATTATGCTGGGTTATGCAGTGAGTGAGATTATGCTGGGTTATGCAATGAGTGAGATTATGCTGGGTTATGCAGTGGGTGAGGTTATGCTGGGTTATGCACTAAGTGAGATTATGCTGGGTTATGCAGTGGGCGAGATTATGCTGGGTTATGCAGTGAGTGAGATTAAGTGAGATTATGCTGGGTTATGCAGTGGGCGAGATTATGCTGGGTTATGCAGTGAGTGAGATTATGCTGGGTTATGCAGTGAGTGAGATTATGCTGGGTTATGCACTAAGTGAGATTATGCTGGGTTATGCAGTGAGTGAGATTATGCTGGGTTATGCAGTGAGTGAGATTATGCTGCTGGGCTATGCAGTGAGTGAGATTATGCTGGGTTATGCAGTGGGCGAGATTATGCTGGGTTATGCAGTGGGCGAGATTATGCTGGGTTATGCAGTGAGTGAGATTATGCTGGGTTATGCAGTGAGTGAGATTATGCTGGGTTATGCACTAAGTGAGATTATGCTGGGTTATGCAGTGAGTGAGATTATGCTGCTGGGCTATGCAGTGAGTGAGATTATGCTGGGTTATGCAGTGGGCGAGATTATGCTGGGTTATGCAGTGAGTGAGATTATGCTGGGTTATGCAGTGAGTGAGATTATGCTGGGTTATGCACTAAGTGAGATTATGCTGGGTTATGTAGTGAGTGAGATTATGCTGGGTTATGCACTGAGTGAGATTATGCTGGGTTATGTAGTGAGTGAGATTATGCTGGGTTATGCACTAAGTGATATTATGCTGGGTTATGTACTAAATCAGATTATGCTGGGTTATGCACTGAGTGAGATTATGCTGGGTTATGTAGTGAGTGAGATTATGCTGGGTTATGCACTGAGTGAGATTATGCTGGGTTATGTAGTGAGTGAGATTATGCTGGGTTGTGCACTAAGTGATATTATGCTGGGTTATGTACTAAATCAGATTATGCTGGGTTATGCACTAAGTGAGATTATGCTGGGTTATGTAGTGAGTGAGGTTATGCTGGGTTATGCACTAAGTGAGATTATGCTAGGTTATGTAGTGAGTGAGATTATGCTGGGTTGTGCACTAAGTGAGGTTATGCTGGGTTATGCAGTAATTCCTGGACAAATCAGAAAGGATTAATGTGCAAGGAGATCAGACGGACAACATGTACAAAGGCACAACGCTGGTCACTCTTGTCCAGAAGGACTTGCATATCGGCATCACACCACATTTGCTACCTGGGATCTGAACTCTTAACATCAGCCCTGCCAACACCTTTGAACATCCAGATTCACTCATGATCTCAGTACTGAACATACAAATTTACTCATGACAGTATTTACAGCAGTGTGACACTCCTGCCTGTCTCATGCTCTGCCCACAAACTCTGCGCACACACACACACACACACACACACACACACACACACACACACACACACACACACACACACACACACACACACACACACACACACACACACACACACACACACACACACACACCTCTGACCTGTTTGGCCAGTATTACACATCAGTGGTCAACAGTGTAAGGCCATGAACAACATACTGTTGTTCGTAATGAACTATGTCTCCTAACACACCGCACTGTAATCAATATAGCGATATGTGCCATCAGGATATGCACTAACAAAACCATATAAATGCAGCACAGCGCCCAGAAAGCTGAAGTTCTTGTTCATAAAGACATCAAACCGATGTATGATCTTGTGAGAAACGACAGGGCTGGGTGAGGTGGGAGGACTTCAACGCTCAACACATCAACACTCTCCCGCTCTGTGAATAACAGGAAGTCTCTCTTTAGGGCACTGAATGCTGAAATTTAAAAACACCACAGCGAGCTGTCAGGGCAGCAGAAGCAGGCCTGAACATTTCCTGTGTTCACTCAGTGCAACTCTGTAGTAGATTAGTATAGGTTCCTGTATCCCATTAGTATAGGTTCCTGTATCCCATTAGTATAGGTTCCTGTATCCCATTAGTATAGGTTCCTGTATCCCATTAGTATAGGTTCCTGTATCCCATTCCAGCTTGTCGAGGTGTTAGGGTTAGCACTAGCATGGGTTAGTGTCTGTATGGGTTATGGTTAGGTGTTAGTGTTTGTATGGGTTATGGTTAGGTGTTAGTGTTTGTATGGGTTATGGTTAGGTGTTAGTGTTTGTATGGGTTATGGTTAGGTGTTAGTGTTTGTATGGGTTATGGTTAGGTGTTAGTGTTTGTATGGGTTAGGTGTTAGTGTTTGTATGGGTTAGGTGTTAGTGTTTGTATGGGTTAGGTGTTAGTGTTTGTATGGGTTAGGGTTAGGTGTTAGTGTTTGTATGGGTTAGGGTTAGGTGTTAGTGTTTGTATGGGTTAGGGTAAGGTGTTAGTGTTTGTATGGGTTAGGGTTAGGTGTTAGTGTTTGTATGGGTTAGGGTTAGGTGTTAGTGTTTGTATGGGTTAGGGTTAGGTGTTAGTGTTTGTATGGGTTAGGGTTAGGTGTTAGTGTTAGCATGTCTGAGCTGGCGCTCCGGCTCAGTGCCTTAACGACCACAAACATCTTTTTTCCACTGCACAGGTGTTGGAGATGAGACTGTGGTAAAGGTCAGTGCTGACACACACGTCTTGTGTCACTGAAGAACAAAGCACACAGATGCACTTCTGTAATTCTTCCTTTTCCCAGTTTCAGATATTAGTTTCTGTTTGGTTTTCATCTCCAGTTTGCAAAAAGTTAAACAAAGTGGAGATATCAGAGACAAGAAGCATCTTAAGAATGCAACAGGTACAGAAGTGCCACACAAGTTTGCAAAACATTTAACTCACTAATTCCAATAGGAAACTGCATCTACTTTTAAAACATGTTTTCCAGTTCAGAGGACTTTTAAATGTATCTAACCAAATATTGATAACTCAACCAACAAATCAGGATGAACCTGTACACAAACATAATGGTTATGGAACATGTCTGACGTTTCTGTTAGTCTCTGCAGCTGCAGGTCAGGTAAGGCTGTGTGAGTCTCCTTCAGTTGATCCCATACTCAATAGAGTGCAGGTGGTTTCCTGAACTCTGTCTCACTCTGGAACATCTCGACGTTGGGAACATCATTCTGCAAGCCCTCCTGCTCTGCCAGCTCACTCCACTCTGAACACCATGTGGCTTAAACACGGGGCACAGGAAGTGCAGTCATGCTAACTGTGCGCCAGGCTGTGAACACGCTATCAGAATTAGTTTGGACTAGGACCATTGGAAACCCCAAGCTGAATACAGCATGCCTGAGCTGGTTAGGGTTAGAGATTGTATGGGTTATGTGTTAGGTGTTAGGGTTAGAGATTGTATGGGTTATGTGTTAGGTGTTAGGGTTAGAGATTGTATGGGTTATGTGTTAGGTGTTAGGGTTAGAGATTGTATGGGTTAGGTGTTAGGGTTAGAGATTGTATGGGTTATGTGTTAGGTGTTAGGGTTAGAGATTGTATGGGTTATGTGTTAGGTGTTAGGGTTAGAGATTATATGGGTTATGTGTTAGGTGTTAGGGTTAGAGATTGTATGGGTTATGTGTTAGGTGTTAGGGTTAGAGATTGTATGGGTTATGTGTTAGGTGTTAGGGTTAGAGATTGTATGGGTTATGTGTTAGGGTTAGAGATTGTATGGGTTATGTGTTAGGTGTTAGGGTTAGAGATTGTATGGGTTATGTGTTAGGTGTTAGGGTTAGCATGTCTGAGCTAGGGCTCCTTCTCAAGCGCCTTAATGAACAGATTTCACTGACATAGAAACTCAAACAATTCTCAACTTTTTAACCACAAAGGTAAAGATTTTCCATCGTCCTGGAAACAATGAAGAGATGTGATGCCCTAGGATTAGGATTTAGGATTTAGGGTTTAGGGTTAGGAGCTAAATATGTAAAACAAGTGTATTCCAACTGTTGTTTCTGGACTTTGGGACGCCCACATCCAGATACCAATTTAAAATGCCCACTGAACTCTGTGACCATTCTTAGAAGGTCTGCTCCTTCACAGAAACCAGCACTTTGTTGATGGAAGTGTTACAGGCCCTGGGATAATACAGATGGCCTCATGAATGCCTGAATACAGTAGAATACCAAAGAGTGACCAGACAGCTCCGAATAGCCCAAATAGCTGGACATTAAGATGCATGTACATTGCAGAGACACCCTAACCCTAACGAAAAGGTGATAACTCAGCCACGTACCCTCAGTAACAAATTAATCTCGGGTTGATAATCAAAACTAAACTGACATAAACCAGGAACCCTCAGAGCTGGACTAGGGCCAGCAAACAGGAGCAATCATCCAGGAGTTTCAATTTAACTTGGATTAGGAAAAACAGTCGGGTAGCCAGTTAGTGCTGGACAGGAGGGATCTGTCCACAACCAGCTACTGCACCCTACACATGCACCCTACACATGCAACCTACACATGCATCCTACACGTGCACCCTACACGTGCACCCTACACGTGCACCCTACACGTGCACCCTACACATGCACCCTACACGTGCACCCTACACGTGCACCCTACACGTGCATCCTACACGTGCACCCTACACGTGCACCCTACACGTGCATCCTACACGTGCATCCTACACGTGCATCCTACACGTGCACCCTACACGTGCACCCTACACATGCATCCTACACATGCACCCTACACATGCACCCTACACATGCACGCGGGGCGTCTTGTTTTCCTGTTACTCGCGTGCAACTACCGCAGCTTCGCGACACTTTTCTCGCTCACGTGTTCATGCAACAGTAAAGCAAATCCGTTAGCACTCCCGACAACCTTCAAACCACTGACTGCTAAAGCCCCGCAGCAGCGTCCAGACCTTCAGACACGAACAAATGCGCCTTTAATCACGTGCATTGTGCTTCTGTAGCTGCGTCTGCGGCTGGTTTGCCATTACAAAATGCCAACTTCATATTGACGTGAACCAGTAACTAAATAAATAAGAATTTTGATCTTATTACTTGTTTACAACTCATGTGCGGATGCATGGTCCAAATACCTCAAATACTACAAGTTATCAACATTAGGCGTTGGACTGACCTAAAACTGGGTTGTTGACCATACTTTCATAAAACACAACTATGTTTTAACCATGACATAACTATGTTATGACGATGAGAATATCTTAACGCGAGACACGATTGTACGTTGTAAAGCCTCGTTTAACCCCTTGCACATTGTAAAGACTCTTTTAAACGATATTTCCTAGTGAAAGGTGAGGAACCGTCGGCTTTTCGCCTAATACCAACACCGAAAACACAGCGCTACGTCAGGCAGGACCCCGCCGGCCCTGGTGTCTTTAATTCTATATATTAATTCTATATATTCTACAGTGAATATATTCGACGGTCCGCCGAACACGCAAGTAAACAAACAGCGGGGCAGTGCGGGGCATGCGCGCCCCCGCGGGGCATGCGCGCCCCCGCGGCGCCTCCAAGTTTGTCCCCGTTAATCACGGCCCGTCGCACACGGTCCGCTCAGACACGCGTGACGCTCCCACGGCCGCGTCCCCAAACGTCAACGCCACGCGGACTTACGTCTCACTGCGCCGCGAGGTCCATGTTTACACGCGGATCCCGACACACGCGCGCTCCTCCGTAGGCGGCGCCCTGCAGGCCGGCGCGCGCTCCTTCCTGCGCCACTGCGCACTGGCCCCGCCCCTCGCGTCTGACGTCACCGGCTCTGAACCACCCACCGCGCGCGCTCCACTCTGCGTCCGCGCGTGCGATTTGGCCCGCACGTTGACCTGGTGTTTCCATTACAAATGGAAATTCCTCTAATTTTGTAAAGATAATAATAAAATAAATGCGCAAATGGGCAAGATTCTTGTGATTGAACGCAAGGCAGTGCCTCTGCGCATGCTCGGTGGCGAGCAATGACTGCCGGCTTATTTGTAATAACTGCATATACTGGCAAATATTAGTAGATATGAACCTGAAAAATACATGAGCTCGGTGTGTGTAGGGACGTGTGTGTGTGACCCTGGTGCCGTGGGTCTGAAGATTTATATACCTCTAATTTATATACCTCAGGTACCCTTACCATTACTTATTTACCACACCATTAATTAGGTACTACATCACTGTTTCCCATGCATAACGGCTAGACTATTTGACTATACAGCATTCTTTATATTTTCGATACTCATTTTCGATATAATGTGTTTTTGTCATTGCAAACATTGAGCTGCGTGGCTGTATTTAAGGTAATATTGTGCTGCCACCGCGTGGTAATTTGCTGTAAATATACACACATTCAACAATTCGACGTTTTCCTCACATTCTACACGACACTTGGTCTGTCTTATATCTAAGACTTCAAACAACCAAATCTACTGAATCTTTTCCATTCTTGACTGACATTGACCTGTATACAGTCATTTTAGCGAAATGTTAATCCACAAATGTAATTTGGTGAGGACGAACAATGTGATTCTGTGGTATGGATACAGAAGGATATACTCTTTAATTTACACACATCCCTTTAATATTTTGATGTAATTTCTGTATTACTGCTTTATGTTACAAATGTATGAGCTTACGCGAACAAAAGAACATGAACAAGTCTTGTATTATAGTGTTTTCACTGTATTATTATTTTACTGTAATTTTATTATATGTAGTATATACCTCTATGTCCCACTCTTGCTTAATTATTAAAAACACAAGAGGAAACTAAACAGATTAGAAGTTTCTTTCCTAATAGCCAGCTACTTCCTGAAAAACAGGCAGCTACTTCCTGTACAAACAGGAAATGGTTTCATCAAGATTCTTCTGAGGAAATGAGAGAATCAGAGCTTGAATTGGACATGTAGTTTCAGGTTATGGTTTCCAGATTAAACCTTGTCCTATCCCTGGATTTCGGAGTGTTGTAGGTATTACACACTTTGCAGTTTTGGACCACATATCAACTCAAGGGTCAAGGTGAGGGTTAGATTACTTTAACCCATTAACTGCCAAATAGTCTCAGAACACTCGCTCCCTACGATAGATGCATGACCGTCAACAAGATCTCACGAGAGCTGATCACGAAAAGCAGATCATGACACAGAATCTTCACTCACACATATTACAAATAAAATTTCAGTCTGGATTTTCGTTATCTGATAATGATTGCAAGACATAAGATAAATTCATAAAATAAATTCAGAGACAATAACTTGCTGTTTGAACTCCAATACTGTATTGGGGCCCATATTATTCTCATTATGTATGTTAGTAGGCACAATCATTCATAGATGTAGTATTTCATAGCTTTTTTGTAACGCCTAAATCGCCTAAATCTACCGCAAAAAGTTTAGGTGTCACTACTGATTCTGATCCTTCATCTGTCACACACACACAATGTCACTAAGGCTGCCTTTCTCCATTTACGTAATATCGCCAAGCTGAGACATTTACTTTCGTTATCTGATGCAGAGAAACTGGTAGACGTTTATGTCTCGTTAAGATTAGACTACTGTAACGGTCTTTCAATTGGATGCTCTGAACAGTCCCTAAAGAAACTCCAACTTGTACAGAATGCTGCAGCTAACCAGGGCTAGAAAATTTGATCATATTAGTCCTACTCTCCCAGCGTTACACTGGTCCTACACAAAATCCCAGCGAATTGATTTTAAAATTCTTATGTTGACCTATAAGGCGTGGCAGTAGGGGTGGCAAGGGCTCTGTTGGGGGGGGGGCACGTGCCACCCCTGCCCCCCTTTGGCTCTGCCACTGGTGTGCTCTCTTAGTTCTAAAAATTAGGAGCCTTCTCCTTTAGCCCTTCAGTTATGGAATAGTCTTCCAGCTCCAATCCAAGATTCACAGTTCTAATCTATATAATCTAGACTTAAGACTCACCTATTTAATCAAGCCTTCAGTCAATATTCTACATATGAAAGTGTGGAGCTTAGAGGGCCCCCCAGTCATTGAGTGTTCTGGTAATCTGAGATGTTGATGCTGTCATCCATGTCATGTGATCACTGTAGTTGTGATGATTTCTTGGGTGGAATGTCTCCGTGGTCCCTCTCTTTAGTTATGCTGCTATAGATAAGCCTGCCAGAGCCACATGCTAATCACTGGCACGTGTTATATATGTATGTTTAATTTCATTTTTGGTTTGGTGATTTGAGGTTTTATTTGATTGATCCTGAGTACATGCTTCTACAAAGACACATAAGAGCATCTAGAAAATGGTCTGTCTTGCCAGTGGATGTGCCTCAGACTCCTACCTCACACCCAACATCTACACTGGATGGACTGCTCGGCCTAGAAATAGACCTATAAATATGAACCGCTACTAGCTGGGCCACCCAGTGGAGGATGGGTTCCCTTTTGAGTCTTGGTCCTCCCAAGGTTTTCTCCTAATCCCTGCCTAGGGAATTTCTCCTTGCCACTTTCACCGCTGGCTTTAGGGATCTGGACCCATGCAATTGCAAAGCTGCTTTGTGACATATATATATATATACATTTGACTTGACAATACTCTATGATTTGTCTTCAATAAACACAAATGGAAATACATTTTTTACTTGTACATGTACAGTATAATTCCATTTTAAATTTAATTTAACCGTATTTTGTCAATTGTGATTTTTACACCGCAATCGAAATTTGTCCTCCGCTTTTAACCCATCTGTGCAGTTAGAACACACACACACACTAGTAATTACTAGGGGGCTGTGAATCACACGTGCCCAGAGCGGTGGGCAGCCCTAGCCCGGCGCCCGGGGAGCAGTTAGGGTTAGGTGCCTTGCTCAAGGGCACCTCAGTCATGGCCTCAGTTCTGGGAATCGAACCCACAACCCTCCGGTCACAAGACCAGTTCCCTACCACCAGGCCATGACTGCCCCATGTGAAACAGATGCCATATACACGAATGGAGTTTCCATGTTCTCCCTGTGTCTGTGTGGGTTTCCTCCGGGGTCTCCGGTTTCCTCCCTCAGTCCAAAAACATGGAGGTTAGGTAAATTGGCCCTCCCTGATTCCCTGACAAATTCTCCCTGAGTGTGTCTGTGTCTTCATGTTCAATAAAAGCAGTTGTCTGAGTTTCTCTGCATGAATGTGCTTGTATGTCCAGTGGTGGATGGTGCTCTGTCACTAGGGTCTGTCCTCTCTCCCCTTCCTGCATTCAGTCCCCCAGGGGGCTGTGGATCCCGGTAGAGAGTACGCTGTGCGCAATTGGCTGCTGCTTCTCGCCGGTGTGTGATTGGTCGTGTAAGAGTTGTACCTGTGTTAAAAGTGTAAAAGCAACCTTGGGTATCTAGAAAGGCACTATATAAGTTGAACATTCATTCATTCATTCATTCATTCATTCATTCATTCATAACAAACAAATACCATATCCACAACACAAAAATATTGTGTTAACACTGAACATCCATGTCCCATTCACAGACACAAAACAGACACAAAACACAGTCAATATCAAACATCACACGGTTTAGCTTGAAATCATGTGAAATCTTCAAAGCGCTGGTTTACTTGAGCCCAACTCTCTACTAGCAGCATCATCTCGTGAGCCCAACTCTCATCCATTAGCATCATCTCCATTAGCATGACTCTCTAAGTACCTGTGACCCTTCATAGTCTGTGAAGCTTTAATATGATTTATGTAGACTTACTATTGGCATGACGTACTGATGGGCAGTCCATACATGTGCCGTGACCCACATCATTTTCTTTGTTAAACGGCTGACATATTTTCCTGCAGCCAGAGTCTCTCTGACGACCGATGGATTTGGAATGTCTTATGTTTCTTTTTTATTGATTTCCTAAAAGGCATCACTGACAACTGAGACTAGAGTTTGTTTTCAACAAAGTATGTTTCTGCTTCTTCTAATGTTCAGAGAGGTATAACACCAGAGTGTGGGACATGTGGGTGTGTGGGACACGTGAAAGTGTGTGGGACGTGTGTGGGTATGTGTTGGACACGTGTGTGTGTGGAAAACATGTGTGAGACGTGTGAGTGTGGGACACATGTGGGTACTTTATATACAGTCTACAGTTTCGCTCTCTAAAACCTGTACATCAGAAAATTGTGATTTTATTATTAAAAATCTTTGATTTGAGTGGCGACTTAGTTTTGTTTTCTCACGCTTGTAATACTGCTTATTGCACGGACAAGGCGTTTGGCTCCACTACCGTAAAAAATCTGCGGGGGATTTCGTCTCCTAAATCCCCTGCTCTGACAGATGGTGGAAAGGGTTAACTGCACTGACATAGTCCCCAAAAACATCCTAACAAATTATTCTGGTTTCTCCAGGTGTTCACTGGTATGAAGGAGCAACATCAACACTACATCATCCAAACTTTTTTTTGTTTATACACAAACTGAAGTCTCGTCACTGTGGTAGGACACGTCTCTTAAAGACTCCAAACATCAGACTTCCATAAAGTTGGTACAGTGTTCTGACTGGGAATGGAGGAAGAGGTGGTAGAAAACGTCAGTCAGTCTGAGGAGGATCCACTGATTCTGACGGGACCCGCTGCTTTGCTCTTGAAGACCCTCTCAACCTCTGATGATTAAGACACACGATGTGATGCATCCAGAGACCACACACCACGACACACCAGCTCTCATCTCTCTACACTGCTCAAACTTGCAGAAAACTGCTCAGTTCCTCTGGTGCCTTCGTCTGAATTCAGAACTGGGTTTGGTGCCATCTACTGGTCAGATGAGTATAACTCGAGCCAGTGTTGGGTAGACTGCAGTAGAATAAAATTAAAATTCATTCATTTACATGGGAGCAGAATGCAGATGTGACAAAACTGCTGTAAAATCCATCCTGAGATCAAATTTGCAATTTTCTGCGAAGTACTCATGCACTTTGCATATTTTACCATTTACATATGTAGTCATGTAGTAGTCATAGTGTGAGGTGGTAGCTCTAGAACAGTGGTTCTCAAACTTTTTACACAAAGTACCACCAACTGTCAAACGAAAAACCTCCACGTACCACCCCCCCCCCCCCAAAAAAAAAAAGAAAAAGCTGTTTGGCGAGTTTAAGTTGTTGACGGGGGGTTAGCGAACGTAAATTGTTACCGGGAGGATGTAAAATGGACACAAGATAAGTATTATATCGCGGTGGTTGGTGCCAGAGCAAACTAGTAACTCATTGAATCATAGATGTGGATCAGAGGTAAATAAACTAGATTTTTTTTTTGTCGGCGTGAGAAATCGGATGTGTGGCGTGTGAAGACGGTCAAATGCGTGTCTCTCACGCTCAATGCGTGAAAGTTGGCAACCCTGCTCATTACACACATATGTTATAATGTAGTTCTCCTGTAGTTCGTGTTGGTAGGGGTTTACAGCACAAAAAGTCTTCGTGCGACATGCCCTCATACTCATATCGCACGGAAACGAGCAAGTTGGCTAAATCTGCGACATCTATGGATTCATCTAACTGCAGTGAGAAGCATTTACTCATTTTAATTCTCTCGGTCAATGTTTGTCTGACGTTGTTCGCCATTTCATCAATTCTGCGAGTGACTGTGTCGTTTGAAAGATGCACCAGATCGAGCTGTTTAGCGACATTTTCTCCGCAAATAATACGAGTCATCCCTTTTAGTTTCTGAATTTCAGGACTTGTCATAATTCTGTTTTAATTAAAAAAATGTGTTGTGTGTGTGTAAAAAAAAAAAAAAAAAAAAAAAAAAAAAAAAAAACTCAAAGCATCTTTTATTTTCCGAGCTCATCTGGCGTACCACCGCGGGGTGCTCTGCGTACCACCAGTGGTACGCGTACCACAGTTTGAGAACCACTGCTCTAGAAGGTGAATATACGTGCTGTAGAGGGCCGGGTCTACCAAGAACTGGGCTGATCTCTATATTTAGAGTTACCGCACCCACACGACGGGCACGTGACTGACGCGGCTGCTTAACTAGCAGTAAAGGTGCTCACTGAACACTAGAGGGAGACCAAGATAATCAAACAAAACACAAAGCAAGGTACTTGTAGTGGCAACTCTTTCTTGCTCTGCTTACCAACAACGGAGCGGGTGAATAGCAACCAGTCTGACGCGACAAAATTTCCTCAAGCTCAGAAAATCTTCATGTAACAATGTTTACTGACATAAGGTCAAAATACAAAAAATATCAATAATCCAAGCTGTACATGTCTATCTTAACTGGTCGGTCGGTCAGAAAACTGTATCACCTCAACCCGACCGTCTAAAGAACTTAAACAGAACTGAATTGATTTAACTGCAATTGAAGCACATACACACTCCCCTAGTGCGTAAACACATGTACTGCATTTCTCAACATGGCTCTTACAGTACTAATAAATCAAAACAGATATATTTACAGGAAATAGATAACACAAGCAGAGTACAGTCTGCACATACCTGCCCTAGATACTACAATTCTGACAATATAAATCAAGACCACTAATAACGACCTACATATACCTACAAAAGAGAAGAACTAGCTGATAACAATCACAAACTGAGACATGACATACAGAGTACCAAAGGAGAAAAACAAAGCAAACCAAACTGAAGCCTTTACAATTAACCGGAGTGACTGTGAGAAAGACAGACAGAAATTACAAAGAGAACCCTTACACCTTACACAGAAAACAAGAGGAATATATACTACTACCAAACGAACAAGCAAACTAGAAACAGGTGATTACAATGACAAAGGGGGAGGAGTAACAAATGACAGGGGCGTGGCAGGAGAACACATGGGAAGACCAAACATTAACACAACAAAGACATGACAGAAGAGGGGGCGGAGCTAGATGTGACACATAGCAGTCATGTAGTAGTGATAGAAGTCATAGTAGTCATGTAGTAGTGATAGAAGTCATAGTAGTCATGTAGTAGTGATAGTAGTCATAGTAGTCATGTAGTAGTGATAGAAGTCATAGTAGTCATGTAGTAGTGATAGAGGTCATAGTAGTCATGTAGTAGTGATAGAAGTCATAGCAGTCATGTAGTAGTGATAGAAGTCATAGCAGTCATGTAGTAGTGATAGAAGTCATAGTAGTCATGTAGTAATCGTTGTCGTCATGCCCACCAAAGCAAGGTTTGTTGCCAGCATGAATTGTATGTAATGAATTATTTTTGGCAATTGAAGATACTGCTAATAAAATGTGACCTGCAAAGTAACTTGTTGTGTATTGTTTGTGTAGATGTGGTACGTTGTGTATTGTTTTGTGTAGTTGTGTCCTTCACTTCTATGTGTAAAAAGACACTCAGAACCATCTTCTATGATGCATGTGGTTCTGTAGTTACAGTATTATGTTGTGTTTTTGCCCCTGCAGTGCATTGTGGGGACAAAAAAAAAGATTTTTTGATTTATTTTTGATTTCATGTCTTAAAGTAAGTGATGTAACCCATTACACGATCATACTGTAACTGTGTATATGCACAGTCTAGTCCTATCAGCAGTGGCGTAATCATAAGTGATCCCCACCCCTTGTTTGGGGGCGGTGTTGTTCACACCCACACACTCGCTCTTAGAATATTGATTTTGCTATATTTGCTATGTGAAGCATGTTCTGTTTTTATGTTTGCCATTTTATGGTGATTGTTCTTTTCCATTTGTCAATATTGACATATACATAAAGATGACTAGAAACACACACTTTGTTACACCTAAACTCCAGCTGTAATGATCAGACACTGTATTTTACTGGCGCGTAATGACAGGCTGCAGATTGGCTATTGATGAGGAGTCTAAAGGTTCAGTGACGGATGGACTGTGTACTCTAACTGTACAACTCCCAACAGAGTGGCTCTATGATTCTGAGCAGCTATTTAATAAATTCTCTAATATAGTTTATTAGTGAGTACAGCTGCAACTCTACACTGAATAGAAACTCATCAAAAGTCCAATTAGGTTAAGACTGAAAGGCAAAACTGAAGATCAAAACTGAAGATCATAAAATATGTATATTTATTTATATATATATGTATGTATGTATGTATGTATGTATGTATAAATATGAATATGCATTTACTAGTGAACTATTATAACTCAGCATACAATCAGCATACACGCAAATGAATCAGCATACACGCAAGCTTAATCAAGACGATGTTTAAATATTTTCCATGTGTACACATCAGGGTAGAATAATAACATTTAAATATTCAATCATAAAGAAATATTAAAAGTCAGACTGTTAGAATCTTGAACATGAAAATTGTTTGTTTTATATTATTCTAAGTGTGTATGAGTGAATTAATGTAAATAACTATTAAAGTTAATACCGTGGCCCTTGCTTGGGTTTAAGGGCAGCACATAAACTTATCAGGCATTTTGCGATTCAAATGTGTGTTAGTCCTGTAATAGTTAAAACAGTCTTCACTGTGTGACACCACTACAACTGTTAAAGACTGGAACAAACTTCATAACTATCTTTAGCCTGCTGGTGACACATGATGACAGGTTCTATTTTGACTGGTTGTCCTGTGTACAGCTGAACACCACCTCATCCACCTCTTATAGCGCACTGGAAGACTCTCATGAACCAGGTCTAAAACTATACCTGTCAATCATGTATTCCAAGCACCTCCTGTTAGCAGCTGTTATTCTTTAACCATTACACGCTTCTCTTTTAAACTGACCTGGGATCTGTAAGTGATATCTACTGATGATTCCAGACATGGGGTGGGGAAAACACATATTTCATGTACTCTCACTGCACTGCTCAGAGATGAGGGAGAGACAGACATGGACGACACGGTGGCAGACACAAGTGCCGGACTGTAGGCGGCTCGGTGAATCCTGCAGGTGACTGACTCCAGCTCCATGCGGACGGCGATCCTACAGTTTCTGGCCGGATTCTGTGGAGCTGTGGGCTGTGTTCTGCTTCTGCTGTCTCTCGGCACAGACTACTGGCTGCTGGCTTCCGAGAGCTGTGATTCGCAGATCACAGGAAAGCTGACGAGAGTCACTACAGAGGTGAGGACACACTCCTACTGTCAGAGAGCAGCTCTCAGGCGTCCTGCTAACTGTGTTCACGTTTTTGATACAATGGACCAGAACTTCATGCACTTGGTAAGAAGCCCAAGAACAGCTGCTGTTCTATTTGAGACGGACAGCTGTGAGTTTGACTCTGGTGCAAGGACATTATAGCTCTTTTAAGAGCAGAGATAGACTGATGTCTTTGGTGATCAGACTTAAGAAGCTACAAAATTCATTTAAATGCTCCCAGATTTAATGTAACTCCCGTTAGCAGCTCAACAGACTCACTATGAAGTCAATTGCTGTTATAAACGAGATAAACGAAAGGTTTTTCTGTGTCATGTTCAACGTCCCTGTTTGCACTCACAGTAATCACTGTCAGATTAAAACGCTGCTTAAATGTGAAGGATGGCCTACAAGAAGAGTCCGGCGTTCCTGCAGCAAAACTGCTGTCCTACCACGAGGGCATTTTCTGGAGATGTACTTACAGGAAGGACACACGAAGAGAAAAGGAGAGTGTGTTGAACTTCTGGATCAGTAGGTTAACACACAAGGCCCCCACCTCATGCTCAGTCCATTCTTATGGATATTTTAACATGAAAAGATAATGTACACAAAGTATCATTATATCTTAATGCTTAAGTCTTAATATTTAACTGGATATAACTTCTCATAAAATATCAACCGTCTGAACTGTGACTGTGATACTTAAACTATGTGTCATGCTTTATTTCACACAGCCAACCAAGCATCAGAGAAGACGTGCATGCAATCCTACCTGTCACACGTTCCTCCGTCTGGGCAGGCCGATAATATTTTAGCTCCGGATTCAACAACAGGTGAGAAATTGACCCTCAAAGACCTGAAACACATTTATAAGAGTGTCATTTCCTGTGTATGTTTAGTCCTCTGAACTTCCATGTGCGGTGCTCTCCAGTGCACAGGGCCTTCTGGTGTATTTTAGCCATGCTGGGACTCACTGCAGTCGTGATTGGAGTTTTCATCACAATCTGTGGGATTCCAACAGGGAACCGCCGTATTTATGAGGCTGGAGGAGCTTTCTTCATAACTGGTGGTAAAATAGCTCAATTAATTCATTAATTAACATTGATTACATTTTTATATAAGTACGTTCTGCCTTTCTGACTCCGAGACCTCCTCCTGTATCCCACTGTATGTACGCCACCATGTGCACGCGTCACGGTGTCCGCAGGTGTCGTGCAGCTGGTGCTGGTGGTGCTGTTTGCGGTGTGGGTCCAGGGCTCGTCGTCGTTGGAGCGCTACGTCCAGCAGCGCCGCCTCTCCGCCTGCGCAAACCTCCACCTCGTGGTGTACTATGGCCCGTCCTTCATGCTCGGCCCCGCCGCCTCCTTTTTCTGCGTGCTGTGCGGTCTGCTGCTGGTGTGTGTACATCGGCGCCGCGGGGCGGAGGTCAGCTGTGCACACAGCGAACCACCGTCCACGCACGACCAGTGGGCAACCAGCACACTGTAGCACGGCTGTCAGACAGGACGGGAGACAGCATGAACAATACTGGAGCAAGTTTATGTCCAGTATGTTTTAGTCACTCTGTATGAAGGTGTCTGATTTGAGTCAGAAAGCTGTAGTATTACTACAAAAAACACATTTGATTTGCCAGTTCACAAACAATCAGATGTGACAAAGATGACAAACAATCATGTTTGTTTGAATCTCTCCCCTATCGTCCAGAAACTTTATGGGTTAGGTAAGTACGCCAACGTGTAGGCATAATGTAGAGCTATTTATATAGTTTAGTTACGTAAACCTACCACCAGGGTGCAGTATTGCTTCAGATCTTCCCGGCGCGGCATGATGAGACTCCCAACTCTGAGACACTGAACATAAACGCGGTTATTGACCTCCTGCAGAAAATACATGACTCAGTGTGCAAGAATATAATGTATAAACATGAACAATACTGTTGCATTTTCAAATAAATCAATTCAAAACTTGGAATTACGCTATTTCTGAATTAAAGCACACACACACACACACACACACACACACTCTATATATATATATAGTGTATTATATATACTATATATAACACCTTTTTAATTGTTAAACAAAAGGCAAATATCCCTCAACACGCCACACACGTACTCTGACGCAGAGGTAGTCTCAGCTGAAGGTGAAGTGAGCCATCCTCATCCTCACATCTTTCTCTAATGTCGCAACGCTGCACTTTTCCTTTCTCAGCCGCGAACAAGGTGCCTGTAATTACACGGGAGCCTGACACACTCTGTTCCGCCACCGCTGCCAACTTAAACATCTCTGTCCGACCCTCGTCAAACCACCAGAATGAACTGATGTTTTAAGGTACATTTTAATGAATGCGGGGATTCGGTCATATATCTCAGTTTCAATTTTTTCCTTCCATAGTGAGGAACTGTTGGCAGATTCATTACCGGTCCGTGTCCTCCGCGCACCCGGGCCTCACGCGCTCACTCCCCGCTGTTTGACTGTCACCCGCGCTGCTGACTCGGTCTCTGGTCCCCTCATCACCGAGGTCTTTGTCCCGGAGAGATAGACCTGTCCAGAACAGTTAACGCTAGAGCTGTAACGACACACACGCACGGGCGTTTTAATCTTCTCATAGTTCCTCCTGGAGATGCCATTAAAAGAGTTGACGAAGCTCAAAACGTCTATCACCGAGTTTAGCGCCCCCCCCCCCATTTTCTACAACGTAAGTAAAAAGTTAAAGCAACGCCTGGAATCCTCTCCCTCATATAACATATAAGCTTAGTCGAGGGCAATAAACCATCTACAGGCAAATATATAACCAGCTTTCAGACAAAGAAGAATGAGATATGAAAGAGAATTATGATGCTGGAACTGGGAGCTTGGTTCATGCTCAGAATCAGATCTAGCAGAATCAGACCCAGCAGAATCAGACCCAGCAGAATCAGACCCAACAGAGTCAGACCCAGCAGAGTTAGACCCAGCAGAATCAGACCTTGCAGAGTCAGACCTAGCCAGCAGCCAGTCCTGGGCCTCACAGGCCAGCCAGTGCCAGGTTGTTCCTAGTTTGGGTAGCAGAGTCATGAGGAAGCACCCGGGGGCACAATTACGGCCCACCCATGCTCAGCCAGGCACGGGAAATGGAACTTTCTGGAATCAAGACCTCCCAACCCTGGGACCCAATGTTGGACTGGTGCCCCTCAACAATTACACCCCGTCATACACCACCTCCACCCTCACACCCCCTCCACCCTCACACCCCCACCTGGACCCTGTTTGTGAGAGGGCCCTGCGGAGGGGCGGGTGCTGTGCCCACACTCCAAGACCACGCTTCGCCCCCCCCCCCCGGGCTTTGCCGTGCGTCCCTGGAGCCGGTGCTGGTCGGCTGCTCCCATGCAAACAGGACGAAAGCAGACGGCGGGGTGTGCGGGGCGGGGGGGTGGGGCCAAGCTTCACTGGTAGTGCCAGTCCACTGTGTTGCCATGGTGGCTGCCATCATGTGCGGTGCAGCATCAGTACCCCCTTAATGAGGGGGCGGGGCTTAGGAAAATTGTTGCTATGGTCGTTTTGCTTCCAGTGATGCTCGTTACTGCATATCGTTCCCTATTGTGATGTTTCAGTTCTGATTTGTCAAATCTTTTCTCTCTCTTTCCATACTTCTATATTTTTCTCTCTCTCTTTCTCTCTTTTTCCCTCCCTCTCTTTTCCTCTCTCTCACTTTCTGTCTTTCCCTCTTTCTCTCTATCCCTCTCTCCCTTTCTCTCTCCATCTCTCTCCCTGTCTCTCCCTCTCTCTCTCTCCCTGACTCTCCCTCTCTCTATCTCTCTCCCCCTCTCTCTGCCTGTCTCTCCCTCTCTCTTTCTCTCTCCCCCTCTCTATTTCTCTCTCTCCCTCTCTCTATCTCTCTCTCCCTCTCTCTCTCTGACTCTCCCTCTCTCAATCTCTCCCCCCCTCTCTCTCCCTGTCTCTTTCTCTCTCCCCCTCTCTCTCCCTCTCTCTCTCTCTCTCTCTCTCTCTCTCCCTGTCTTTCCCTCTCTCTCTCCCTGTCTCTCTATCTTTCTCCCTGTCTTTCCCTCCCTCTCTCCCTGTCTATCTCTCTCTCTCTCTCTCTCTCTCTCTCTCTCGCTCTCTCTCTCCCTCTCTCTCTCATCCCCATGCCCTCTCTCTGGCCTGCATAATGAGTTCTGTGATTGCCGTATGTCCGTGTGTCTGTGTGTCCTGCTCTGTCCCTCCTCACACTCATGCAGGTTAATGAGGATCAGTGAGATCATTGTACCTGTTAAACACGCTGTGCACATGGAGAGTGAACATTGCAGTGGCCTCCAGCTCTCTGGATCTGTCTACCTAACGTGGTCCAGGGTTCCTTATTATACAAACCCAAAGAATGCATATGGATTTGCAGATCACACTGTTGTGTTGCATTATCTTCACACCCGTCTCCATCCATCTCCACCAGTCTCCATCTAACTCCACCTGCCTCCATTCATCTCCACCCATCTCCATCCATCTCCACCCATGTACACCTATCTCCATTAAACTCCACCCAACTCCACCCTGCATTAATCTCCAACAGTCACCACTAATCTCCATCCGACTCCATCTATCTCCACATTTCTCCATCTATCTCCACCCGTCTCTATTTGTGCAGATGCGAGCTGTGTTGTCCAGGTTTCTGTCCTTCTTTTTAAAAATCGTCCCATTTGTCCCTACTGACTCTCTCTGTGTCCTCACAGCTGTCCTGAAGATCACTGACGTAGGGGCCAAACACCTGTCACAGACAGACAGACATGCTCACACACACACACGCTCATACACAGACACACATGCTCATACACACACACACACGCTCACACACAGACACGCACACACACTCACACACACACACACACACACACACACACACACACACACACACACTCACACACACACACACACACACACACACACACACACACACAAACACAAACACACACACACACACACACACGCTCACACACAGACACACACACACGCTCACACACAGACACACACAAACACACACGCTCACACACAGACACACACACACACACACACACACACACACACACATACACACGTTCACATACAGACACACACACACACACACACACCACACACACTGAAAGCTCCGGTCTGCTCCTTTTCTTTATCAGTGTCTAAGTCCATCCGAATTCCATTAGATTACTGTGTACATTAGAGGGTGGGGCTGATTATAGGAGCCCTCCCTCCCCATCTGTTGGCACGCCCCCGCCTCCACCCGCCTCCACCCGCCTCCACCCACGCCACGCAGACAATGATCCACACTGTGTACTGGAGGAAGGAGCGAGACGGAGAGACAGATTAAATCCAAGTTTCTTTCATCCATGACTGCTTTCATGTCTTCTCCCCTCTTTCCCTCAAATACAGGGATTTATCAGCACTGCTATTGCTGCAGCGTTTTCTGGGCTGGGCCTGGGCCTGGGGGTGGGGGTGGGGGTGAGGGTGGAGAGTAAGGTGACAGATGCAGTTGGCCATCTACTCTTTATGTAGTGACTGGCCGGGTTAATAGATTAATTAAGCCGTTCAGCAGAACTACGGATCAATCTCTCTGCAGCCGTTTCTGGTGTCAGAGTGTCGAGATTGAGTGTTAGGTTTGAGTGTTGGTGTGTCAGGGTTGAGTGTTAGCATGTCAGAGTTGAGTGTTGGAGTGTCAGAGTTGAGTGCTAGAGTGTCAGGTTTGAGTGTTGGGGTGTCAGGGTTGAGTGTTGACTTGTCAGGATTGAGTGTTGGGGTGTCAAGGTTGAGTGTTGGCGTGTCAGGGTTGAGTGTTGGGGTGTCAGGTTTGAGTGTTGGGGTGTCAGGGTTGAGTGTTGGGGTGTCAGGGTTGAGTGTTGGGGTGTCAGGGTTGAGTGTTGGGGTGTCAAGGTTGAGTGTTGGGGTGTCAGGGTTGAGTGTTGGGGTGTCAGGGTTGAGTGCTGGGGTGTCAGGTTTGAGTGTTGGGGTGTCAGGATTGAGTGTTGGTGTGTCAGGATTGAGTGTTGGGGTGTCAGGTTTGAGTGTTGGGGTGTCAAGGTTGAGTGTTGGTGTGTCAGGGTTGAGTGTTGGGGTGTCAGGGTTGAGTGTTGGGGTGTCAGGGTTGAGTGTTGGCATGTCAGGGTTGAGTGTTGGGGTGTCAGGATTGAGTGTTGGGGTGTCAGGGGTGAGTGTTGAGGTGTCAAGGTTGAGTGTTGGGGTGTCAGGGTTGAGTGTTGGTGTGTCAGGGTTGAGTGTTGGGGTGTCAGGGTTGAGTGTTGGCATGTCAGGGTTGAGTGTTGGGGTGTCAGGGTTGAGTGTTGGGGTGTCAGGGGTGAGTGTTGAGGTGTCAAGGTTGAGTGTTGGGGTGTCAGGGTTGAGTGTTGAGGTGTCAAGGTTGAGTGTTGGGGTGTCAGAGTTGAGTGTTGGCATGTCAGGGTTGAGTGTTGGGGGGTCAGGGTTGAGTGTTGGCGTGTCAGGATTGAGTGTTGGGGTGTCAGGTTTGAGTGTTGGGGTGTCAAGGTTGAGTGTTGGTGTGTCAGGGTTGAGTGTTGGTGTGTCAGGGTTGAGTGTTGGGGTGTCAGGGTTGAGTGTTGGCATGTCAGGGTTGAGTGTTGGGGTGTCAGGGTTGAGTGTTGGGGTGTCAGGGTTGAGTGTTGGCGTGTCAGGGGTGAGTGTTGAGGTGTCAAGGTTGAGTGTTGGGGTGTCAGGGTTGAGTGTTGGGGGGTCAGGGTTGAGTGTTGGGGTGTCAGGGTTGAGTGTTGGCATGTCAGGGTTGAGTGTTGGGGTGTCAGGGTTGAGTTTTGGGGTGTCAGGGGTGAGTGTTGAGGTGTCAAGGTTGAGTGTTGGGGTGTCAGGGTTGAGTGTTGAGGTGTCAAGGTTGAGTGTTGGGGTGTCAGAGTTGAGTGTTGGCATGTCAGGGTTGAGTGTTGGGGGGTCAGGATTGAGTGTTGGGGTGTCAGGTTTGAGTGTTGGGGTGTCAAGGTTGAGTGTTGGTGTGTCAGGGTTGAGTGTTGGTGTGTCAGGGTTGAGTGTTGGGGTGTCAGGGTTGAGTGTTGGGGTGTCAGGGTTGAGTGTTGGCATGTCAGGGTTGAGTGTTGGGGTGTCAGGGTTGAGTGTTGGGGTGTCAGGGTTGAGTGTTGGCGTGTCAGGGTTGAGTGTTGGGGTGTCAGGGTTGAGTGTTGGCATGTCAGGGTTGAGTGTTGGGGTGTCAGGGTTGAGTGTTGGGGTGTCAGGGTTGAGTGTTGGCGTGTCAGGGTTGAGTGTTGGGGTGTCAGGGTTGAGTGTTGGGGTGTCAGGGTTGAGTGTTGGCGTGTCAGGGTTGAGTGTTGGGGTGTCAGGGTTGAGTGTTGGCATGTCAGGGTTGAGTGTTGGGGTGTCAGGGTTGAGTGTTGGGGTGTCAGGGTTGAGTGTTGGGGTGTTACTAAGCAGATCTTCTTGTTTTCTCAGTACTCTCACCATGACCTGGCCCAGAGAAACATCACATTCCACTATAAACAGTTTCAAACATACAGCGTTAAAATGTATGTAGTGTATCTCAAATTAAAAGAGCGCTACAAAATAAACAAACAAATAAATAAATAACCAAATCTCCAACCGTAGAAAGAACATTTCTAATATTCATGACCTACCTTCTAATCTCGCGCGTTGGAGTGAGTGTGTGCATTTTTTGTCTCTTTCATTAAATTTGTGTCAGGACTAATTTTGAGGTGGATGAATACAGACGTCAGGGTGCCACCGGATCCCGTGGCATGCTCTTAAATGAGATAACAGGCTTTAGAAAAAGAATTAGCACCATTGAAAAAAAAAAGATGATCTGAAAGGATGTGGCTATGGCTGCAACGGGAGCCCGACAGCGCTAAGTCACGCAACCTGTGCCGCAAATCACAAATCTGTTTCCAACATTGGGTATTAATTATCGAAATAAAGCCGCTGTCGCGTATTGAGTCATCGGGCGCGCTCTTGTATTATCTCCCATTAAGCGAGGAGAAAGGGGAGATTACGGAGGTCTTCAGGGGCGTTTCGTGAATTCTGAGGGTGTGTTAAACCATGTCATGGACTGTGGAGGATCATGCCAGCAGAAGCCGTTCTACAGTTTCCCCTCCTCACGCTACAAAATGCGTCTTTAAGCTCAAAATTTGATTAGTCCTCAGTACCATTTTTCAATTAACAGAGAGGATATTGGCTCTGGATGTAAGAGGTTCCCAGTAAAGACGTGTTTGGCTTTTATGTGTGTACTTACTGAAGGCATTTGTGGCTGGAATATTGCAGTATAATAAGGTCTGGACTCTTCTGTGGCGATTCTTCAGGGGACCATTATAGATTCTACAGCATGGCCTGGTTTCAGACTCACTGACTCTAATGAGTAAAGGAATGCGCATAGCAAGGTAAATCCAACAGTTTAATTTCACATCAGTTACTATACGGCATAATATGCATAATAAACAGGAAAGACATGCTTCTTTGGGCAAGTTTGATAATCTGTGGTGTGCCAAAATGCCCAGGACTAGATTCAACAACCATATGAGAATGTGCGAGCAGGGTGCTGTATATTCAGGGTGAGTGTAGTGACTGTAATTTCAGGGCGATTGTATTGACTGTTGATTCAGGGTGAGTGTAGTGACTGTTGATTCAGGGTGAATGTAGTGGCTGTATATTCAGGGTGAGTGTAGTGACTGTTGATTCACGGTGAGTGTAGTAGCTGTTGATTCAGGGTAAGTATAGTGACTTTATATTCAGGGTGAGTATAGTGGCTGTTTATTCAGTGAGTGTAGTGACTGTATATTCAAGGTAAGTGTAGTGGCTGTATATTCAGGGTGAGTGTAGTGGCTGTTGATTCAGGGTGAGTGTAGTGGCTGTTGACTCAGGGTGAGTGTAGTGGCTGTATATTCAGGGTGAGTGTAGTGGCTGTATATTCAGGGTGAGTGTAGTAGCTGTTGATTCGGGGTGAGTGTAGTGACTGTTGATTCAGGGTGAGTGTAGTGGCTGTTGATTCAGGGTGAGTGTAGTGACTGTTGATTCAGGGTGAGTGTAGTGGCTGTTGATTCAGGGTGAGTGTAGTGACTGTTAATTCAGGGTGAATGTAATAGCTGTATATTCAGGGTGAGTGTAGTGACTGTTGATTCAGGGTGAGTGTAGTGGCTGTTGATTCAGGGTGAGTGTAGTGACTGTTAATTCAGGGTGAATGTAATAGCTGTATATTCAGGGTGAGTGTAGTGACTGTTGATTCAGGGTGAGTGTAGTGGCTGTTGATTCAGGGTGAGTGTAGTGGCTGTTGATTCAGGGTGAGTGTAGTGACTGTTGATTCAGGGTGAGTGTAGTGGCTGTTGATTCAGGGTGAGTGTAGTGACTGTTAATTCAGGGTGAATGTAATAGCTGTATATTCAGGGTGAGTGTAGTGACTGTTGATTCAGGGTGAGTGTAGTGGCTGTTGATTCAGGGTGAGTGTAGTAGCTGTTGATTCAGGGTGAGTGTAGTGACTGTTGATTCAGGGTGAGTGTAGTGACTGTTGATTCAGGGTGAGTGTAGTGACTGTTGATTCAGGGTGAGTGTAGTGACTGTTGATTCAGGGTGAATGTAGTGGCTGGCAGCTTCTCTACTGCAGTGCAATGCTAATGATTCTGGGAGCACAGAGGGTCCCCTCATAATCTCACAGGTAATGATCTTCCCGCCCCACGCTGCTATTTCACACATGGATGCCGCCTGTGATGACAAGTGTGTGTCAGTATCGATAAATAATTATGAGAAATGAGACTTTGTTCCTGTATTGGAACTCTGTTGAAATGACTTCATAAAGCCGTGTGATCTCATGAGCGATGATGTTGTGACACCATCTTCTGCCCGTGCCCGATCTTAACACAATTATGCAGCGCAAACTCAATTCGAGAGTCCAGCGTGCATCCGACGAGATCTGTCACGTAAGTAGATGGCTTGGCAAGCATCCTTGCGTATCTCATCGGATGTGTCCAGGTGGGACAGCAGTCCCGCCTAGAAGATCCGCAGAAGAACACGCACGTCAAGAAATGAGATGGGGGGAGGGAAGCAAACAAAAGGGTCATCAGAAAATAAAAAACAAGGTAATGGCTAGAGCAGAAAGAAACGAAGGAAGAGAGGTTGAAGAAAATGCATGTGTGTGTGTGTGTGTGTGAGAGAGAAAGTGAGTAAGAAAAGTCAAACTAAAAATGAATGAGGGAAGGAAAAACTAAAGAGGAGAGGATGGTAGTAAAACCGCCCCCAAAAAAAACTACAGGTGAAGAGGAGATTTAAAGAGAGGAGACAAAATAGAAAGACAGGGGAGGGCCAAAAGGGGAGGGGCAAAATTGGGAGGGGGCAAAATGAGACCAAATTTTCTTTGGCAATCTTGTCCCTCCTGCTGCAGGTGTGAGGCTATTTCACTAAAGCAGGCCAGACGCGAATGTCATTAGTTCCTAAAGCCCCAGGTGAATTTGCCACTGTTCCACATGATTAACCCAGATAATTGTGTGTTGATAGCGAGCATGGTCGATGGAATACAATTTTCAGGCCGAGATTCCTAAACAAACAGCTCAGCAGAGGGTTGTGCAGTGTGTGTGTGTGTGTGTGTGTGTTTGCTAGGTGTAGGTGTGTGTGTGTGTGTGTGTGTGTGTGTGGTTAGCAGTCTATGGGGTGATTGTGATGCTGGTGGTGTTCTGGTGCTTTGCTCTCTGATGGCGTGAAGCCTGGTCTGAAGAGCTGACAGTGAGGAGCTGCAGTGAGAAGGAGATGATAGTGAGGAGCGGATAGTGCGGAGGAGATGATAGTGAGCAGATGATAGTGAGGAGGAGATGATAGTGAGAGGTTGATAGTGAGGAGAAGCTTATAGTGAGAAGGAGATGATAGTGAGGAGCTGATGGTGAGGAGGAGATAGATGATCGTTGAGGAGTTGATAGTGATGATGAGCTGATAGTGAGGAGCTAATAGTGAGGATTTGATAGTGGGGAGTTGATAGTGAGGAGTTGATAGTGAGGAGGAGATGATAGTGAGGAGGTGATAGTGAGGAGTTGATAGTGGGGAGTTGATAGTGAGGAGTTGATAGTAATGAGTTGATAGTGAGGAGGAGATGATAGTGAGGAGGTGATAGTGAGGAGTTGATAGTGGGGAGTTGATAGTGAGGAGTTGATAGTGGGGAGTTGATAGTGAGGAGGAGATGATAGTGTGGAGTTGATAGTCAGGAGTTGATAGTGAGGAGGAGATGATAGTGAGAGGTTGATAGTGTGGAGTTGATAGTGTGGAGATGATAGTGAGGAGTTGATAGTGAGGAGTTGATAGTGTGGAGTTGATAGTGAGGAGATGATAGTGAGGAGTTGATAGTGTGGAGTTGATAGTGAGGAGTTGATAGTGAGGAGTTGATAGTGAGGAGTTGATAGTGAGGAGATGATAGTGGGGAGTTGATAGTGAGGAGTTGATAGTGTGGAGATGATAGTGAGGAGGAGATGATAGTGAGAGGTTGATAGTGAGGAGAAGCTTATAGTGAGGAGGTGATCTCCTCACGAAGATGATTATGAGGAGTTGATAGTGAGGAGAACATGGTAGTCAGGAGCTTCCGTGAGGAGCTGCAGTAAAAAAAAAACAAGGAGCTCTGGCTCCGAAAAAGTGTGGTATTTTAGATTACAGCACCATGTGACCACTTTCACTTACATTCAACTGCTTAATTAGTTCCTCTTCTATAGGTACAGCAATGTAGAACTGTAGCATACCTGCGACTGTAGCATACCTGTGGCTTTAGCATACCTGTGGCTGTAGCATACCTGTGGCTGTAGCATACCTGTGACTGTAGCATACCTGTGGCTGTAGCATACCTGTGACTGTAACATACCTGTTACTGTAGCATACCTGTGACTGTAACATACCTGTGGCTGTAGCATACCTGTGACTGTAGCATACCTTAGACTGTAACATACCTGTGGCTGTAACATACCCGTGGCTGTAGCATACCTGTGACTGTAACATACCTGTGGCTTTAACATACCCGTGGCTGTAGCATACCTGTGACTGTAGCATACCTGTGACTGTAACATACCTGTGGCTGTAGCGTGGTCTGGTCACAGTTCTCACTCATCACCCATTCATCAGACCCTCCAAAAAGTCGCGATGTTGCAATTTGCAACTTCAATGCAACTTCAAGCAAACCCCGCAAATTCAGGGCGGTGTTGCAACTTCAGCCAATCACCGCAACTTTCCCGCAAATTTGACCAATCACTGATGTCGTTTTGATGTGACGTCGACAAACTCCCGCCTTACTTCCGTATATACGTTCAAGAGGAGCAGACTGAAAGCAGCTTGAGCGACGAAAATAACGGCAAAAAGATCGGGAAAAGCAGTATCCCGGTACACTACATGAAAGCGGGGATAAACTGTTTTTTTTTTGTTTTCAGTGTTTTATTGTTTCACAACGATGGGTTCATACATGTGTTTCCAACAAGTTTAACATTTCTAGCACCAGCCCATCCACTCCAAGTGATTTTTCATAGTCTTTTAAGAGACGGAAAGTCCATTTCTGCCACCGAGGTGTTGCACTTCGAGGGATCATTTCAAGAAAGTGAGAGGGATCATTGTGCATTCTCTGTCCCAACACCTGTGTTTCAGGGGGCGGGGCATACAAAATCTTGAGAGGGATCATTCCTGCCCAAACTATTTCATACCACATAGAGCACATATGTCAAAGTCAAGGCCCGCGGGCCAGATCCAACCCGCAAATTGATTATCTATGGCCCCCTGGATGATATTTAATTACTATTAGAACCGGCCCGCAGGCCACAGCCGCCCGATGGTGTTTTGCACGCACAAACACTACATTCCCCACAATGCAACGGTAGCCCGCGAAGTCACTGCAGCGCAAGCAAGCGGTGAGGGTCTGAGATAAAGTTTATAAGTTTAAACTTTAAACTGAGATAGAGTTTAAAGTCATAGATAAAGTTTATTTATCTCTGATCCATATCATTGAATCTAGTCCTGAGTTACTAGTTCGCTCTGGCGCCAACCACTGGCGATCGATCTCGATATACTACTTAATTTGTGTCCATTTTACAGGCCGCCCGGTAACAACTTACGTTCACTAATCCCGCCCCCCGTCAACAATTAACGTTCGCCAACCCCTCCAGGTTCAAATCTCACTCCAAGCGATCTTGAAAAGTTGGCAACCCTGAATAAATAGGTAAATAGATAATTAAAATGGACTACTAAATAGAGGAAACCATACAACATTTACTCCCTATTGCAATGTACTCACAAAAAAGCAAAAACACACCGCAACTTCCATCGCAATTTTTTTGAAAAACACCCGCAACATCAAACATTTTAGCCCGCAACAATCACAAAAAAGGCCCGCGAAATCCTGGTGGGACTGTATAATATATATAATCCTGGTGGGACTGTATAATATATATAATCCTGGTGGGACTGTATAATATATATAATCCTGGTGGGACTGACTCATGGATGTGTTTCAATAAAAACTAAAACAGATCGACAACACCCCCAGTTTTGTTGGCTTGGTGAAAAAAACCCACAATAAATATATCTGCTCTGAAAAGCTGTACTACATTAATTTTGTCATGTATATCTGTTTAACATCATTACCTCTGACACAGTTATGCACTCTAAAACCTCACAGAAACTTTCTATTGTACACATTATTACTGCAGTGGTGAGAGAAATTTGAAATACATATTCATGGTCAAATCAAGTTGAAATGATCCCTGCATCATTTCCCTCTATCTGAACACAAATGACAACTCCCAGCCCAAAGTCAAACAACTGCGTGGTTGCCTTCGGCAACCGACGTTTGCATATAATTTTAATATGTCCATGTTTTTGTACTTTCTGGCTTTCCAACACTGGAAAGACAAGGCTTTTGAAACACCTTATCTTTGTCCAGGAAGGGCAGGTTGTGGAGATGTTTGAGATCGGCAGGCAGTAGGCATCTGATTAACCCTCTCACTCACCCTCACTCACCCACACTCATCCACTCACCCCCACTCATCCACTCACCCACACTCACCCACACTCACCCACTCACCCACACTCATCCACTCACCCACACTCATCCACACTCACCCACACTCACCCACACTCATCCACACTCATTCACACTCACCCACACTCATGCACACTCAACCACACTCATCCACACTCAACCACACTCATCCACACTCATGCACACTCAACCACACTCATCCACACTCAACCACACTCATCCACTCACCCACACTCATCCACTCACCCACATTCATCCACACTCATCCACACTCACCCACACTCATGCACACTCAACCACACTCATCCACACTCATCCACACTCAACCACACTCATCCACTCACCCACACTCATCCACACTCATCCTGTGGCTGTAGCATACCTGTGACTGTAGCATACCTGTGGCTGTAGCATACCTGTGACTGTAGCATACCACACTCATCCACACTCATCCACTCACCCACACTCACCCACACTCATCCACACTCATCCACTCACCCTCACTCATCCACACTCATCCACTCACCCTCACTCACCCACACTCATCCACACTCATCCACACTCATCCACACTCAACCACACTCATCCACACTCAACCACACTCATCCACACTCAACCACACTCATCCACACTCATCCACACTCACTCACTCACCCACAGTAACCCATCCACTCATCCACAATCCACAGTAACTCCACAATCATCTATACTCAGCCTCACTCATTCACATTCACCCTCACCCACACTCATCCTCTCATCCACTCGCCCACACTCAACCACACTCATTCACTCACTCACCCTCACTCATCACCCTCACTCACCCACACTCATCCTCTCATCCTCACTCATCCACTCACCCTCACACACACACTCACTCACTCACTCACCCTCACTCACCCACACTCATCCTCTCATCCTCACTCATCCACTCACCCACACTCAACCACACACACTCACTCACTCACCCTCACCCACCCACCCTCACTCATCCACTCACCCTCACTCACCCACACTCAACCACACTCATTCACTCACTCACCCTCACTCACATATACTCATCACCCTCACTCACCCACAGTAATCCACACTCATCCACAATCACCTACACTCACCCTCACTCATCACCCACACTCACCCACTCACATTCACACTCACCCACCCTCATTCACACTCACTCACTTACTCACACTCATTTACACTCACACTCACTTACACTCATTCATTCACACTCACACACACTCACTCTCACTTGTCACCCTAAGAGGAGAGGGGAAAGTAAAATGTACTATACAGTACTATGCAGTACTAGGTGTCCTATGCAGGTACAAAAATCTTGCAACATGCCAGACACACACACTCATATACACACACACACACACTTGCATGCATACATTCTCAGACACACACTCACACACACACAAACATGCATGCACTAGCATGCACACACACTTGCACTTACATGTACAGTGATACTGTTCTAGATGTGCAGTGATACTGCTCTAGATATAGTGATACTGCTCTAGATGTGCAGTGGTATCGTTCTAGATGTGCAGTGATACTGTTCTAGATGTGCAGTGATACTGCTCTAGATGTGCAGAGAAATATCGTTCTAGATGTGCTGTGATACTGCTCTAGATGCACAGTGATACTGCTCTAGATGTGCAGTGATACTGCTCTAGATGTGCAGTGGTATCGTTCTAGATGTGCAGTGATACTGCTCTAGATGTGCAGTGATACTGTTCTAGATGTGCAGTGATACTGCTCTAGATGTGCAGTGATACTGCTCTAGATATAGTGATACTACTCTAGATGTGCAGTGATACTGCTCTAGCTGTGCAGTGGTATCGTTCTAGATGTGCTGTGATACTGCTCTAGATGTGCAGTGATACTGCTCTAGATGTGCAGTGGTATTGTTCTAGATGTGCAGTGATACTGCTCTAGATGTGCAGTGATACTGTTCTAGATGTGCAGTGATACTGCTCTAGATGTGCAGTGATACTGCTCTAGATATAGTGATACTACTCTAGATGTGCAGTGATACTGCTCTAGATGTGCAGTGGTATCGTTCTAGATGTGCTGTGATACTGCTCTAGATGCGCAGTGATACTGCTCTAGATGCGCAGTGATGCTGCTCTAGATGTGTAGTGATGTTGCTCTAGATGTGCAGTGACACTGTTCTAGATGTGCAGTGATACTGCTCTAGATATAGTGATACTGCTCTAGATGTGCAGTGATACCGCTCTAGATGTACAGTGATGCTGCTCTAGATGTACAGTGATACTGCTCTAGATGTGCAGTGATACCGCTCTAGATGTACAGTGATACTGCTCTAGATGTACAGTGATACTGCTCTAGATGTGCATTGGTACTACTCAAGATTTTCAGTGGTACTGCTCTATATGTACAGTGGTACTGCGCTAGATGTTCGGTGCTACTGCTTTAGATGGAATCACTGTAGATACTCAGGGTAACTGCAATACCTGTGATATAGATATTGCTTGATATTATTCTACCTATACTTACTCTACTCTGCACTGCTCTCTGTGCAGTTAGACTACTTTAGGTGAGAAGACATGGCTGTAAATATAGATGTTCTGTGAGAGATACCTTGTGATGATAGAAGTGCTATTATACAGTGATCCAGCTACAGGTGTACAATAACATTTCTCTGGATATTCAGATGCACTCTGATATCAGCAGTGATGTAGCCCTGTTATAGATGTCCAGTGATACTGCTGTATCCTCATACAACAATACAGTCACCTCAACCCAGTGGCAGAGATACAGTATGCCCTTAAGATCCTTTCATACGCAGTGAGAACTGAAAGGCCCATCCATATCCCTGCAAAGATGTGCAGGAAACTGGCATTAATGCACATGAGGGTACAAAGTAGAACACACGCACGCACGCACGCACGCACGCACACACACACACACACACACACACACACACACACACACACACACACACACACAGATTAGTACCCATGCTCCATCGCTAGCTTCCGTCACTAGGTGTCCCGGCGAGGCATTGATTTGTACATTATTTAAGGTCACGCTCCTCTTCAGCGAAGCTCCCTGTTTGATCTCCTGAACAAAAGCTGAAAGCCACTGTGTCGTGTGAATTAAGAGCAGCCGACACGACGCAGAATAGCCAGAATACGCAGAATACGCAGCCCAGGCTTTGATTTTGCGTCAGCGGTAATATACGCTAAGACGTCACAGCACTGAAAGAAACTCATTCCGTTTTACTGAGTTGCTCTACTTTTACAGATTATTATTATCCATTACTTAAATGAACACTAAAGATACGCAAAACTAATTGTGTGGGAACAATCAGAAGGACTTTAGGATAGGTATAAACGTTGTTTGCTTTAAAAGCATTTTACTTTTTTATCGATTGAGATATTTTAAAATGCATTTAAGAGATCCTTGTCTGTAGGAAAGTTGTACACTGGGATTTACTGTCTGTGATTATTCTTGTAGTACTAGCACAGGGAGGAAAAAACACTGTCCAAGAATAATATGAAAAGCCTTTCACGCGAGTACAAAAGTGCTGAAGAGTGTTTGAAACACACTGAGGAGAATGAAGAGTGTTTGTAAAACACGGAGGAGACTGAAGAGTGTTTGTAACGCACTGAGGAGAATGAAGAGTGTTTGAAACACACGGAGGAGACTGAAGAGTGTTTGTAACACACTGAGGAGAATGAAGAGTGTTTGTAACACACTGAGGAGAATGAAGAGTGTTTGTAACACACTGAGGAGACTGAAGAGTGTTTGTAACACACTGAGGAGAACGAAGAGTGTTTGTAACACACGGAGGAGAATGAAGAGTGTTTGAAACACACGGAGGAGACTGAAGAGTGTTTGTAACACACTGAGGAGAATGAAGAGTGTTTGTAACACACTGAGGAGACTGAAGAGTGTTTGTAACACACTGAGGAGAATGAAGAGTGTTTGTAACACACGGAGGAGAATGAAGAGTGTTTGTAACACACGGAGGAGAATGAAGAGTGTTTGTAACACACGGAGGAGACTGAAGAGTGTTTGTAACGCACTGAGGAGAATGAAGAGTGTTTGAAACACACGCACTCTTCGGTGTCTCGGGTCCTTCCACGCGGTGTCTGTCCTACTCTCGCCACCGTCACTATCAAAGCTGCAGGTGGTGAACAAGTGGCGGACATCAAAGCCTCCGTGTGCGCTAATGAAACAGTGTTGTTATAATATGCGTCTTTGAAGCGCCTCCTCCGGTGTGACAAAAGCGCAATTAACAGACACCACGAGCATCGGCGCCCTCCTGTGTACCCGCCTCGCTGCCTCCACGAGCTTCCTACCTCATTTACCCAAGCCTGGTTATTCTTAATCAATATGAAACTGGCATCGTGGTGTTGGCAACATCGAGAGGAAACGTGTGGTGAGTTAAACCGACGGAGGTTGTGATTAGTGTGGCAGGCTAGCGTGCTCTGGACTGGACATCACACTCGAGGTTCAGAGTCGCAGGCAGGCCTGGAGTAAGTAGTCACACCAGCTATTATTAGAACAATTGTTGCCACGGTGCAATGTTTTTTTGACTGAATCATACTAGAGTACACCTGCTGACGACTACTACAGGCTATCTAGCTCCACTAGATGGCGCTAAAAGATAAAGGTGAGTTGAAACCACACCGCGCTAGTCCTTCAGGCAAACAGCCCACGTGAACCATTCCTCGTTGCACGCTCTCCTCGGAGAATTGAAGTTTACTACTCATCAAATAAAATAAAAAAATCTATTTGGGGGGAATATATTCTTTTAATCCAAAACATTTTTCCGTTACAGCAATGCGAAGTGCTTTTGAAGATAGATGTGTATCTGATAAAGAATAGGCTTATCCCCCTTTCCTTGTGAATAAGCTACAACAGCGCAGAAGAGCGAAAGGCCCTTATTCACACCAGCGCGTGCGTTTGCGCGGCCTTCACATAGCCTATGCGCGAAACTGCGGTGAACGTTTACAGTCAACAAGAGACAAACAGGCATTTTTATAGAAAACAAGTTTAATCTGCGATTTATTACTGTTTAGTCTAGTAGTCCAGACAAAGTTCTATCTGGATTTTCCTGTATTAAATGTGATGTGTATCGTGTAGACATCTTTCTGTCTGTGTAGTAGCTACTCCTGGGGTTTTTTGTAGCCTGCTCTTCTTTGGCTACAGTAAGATTAATAATAAGGCTGTTATACTAACTTCATTAAATTATGTCTACATTAGCTTTTGGATTTTTTGGGGGGCAGGTTTTTGTCTAAAAAACACAATCTCAAAAAATTATAGTTTAAACACAATAAATGCTTAATGTAGGGAAAGGGATCAAATAAAGTTGCTTTAGATGGAGTCAGAGTTAATCTTCAAAGCAACAAAAATACGTAAAATATTTGTCAACACAATACTCCCCAACTTTCTATATAAACAGGGACTGTATACCATCCCAGTTTAATAAGAGATCGTTGCTCATTTCAAATTGTAATTTAAATTGCCTTAGAACAGAATATTTGAATATTATGGTAATATTACTTGTTTCATTTTCAATGATATTTACTTTTTCTTGGCATTGCTGTCTGTAAAATGATGATGAATAATTAGCACATAGTTAATTACTTACATCACGGCTTACATTGGGGTTGAGGACGGTGTGTGAGCCCTGAGCCCTGGGTGGGAGCTAAATCTCAGACACAGACACACACAGAGACACATAGACATACAGACACATAGCCTATAGACACACAGAGACAAATATAGAAACACAGAGACACACAGAAACACAGAGAGACACACACAGACACACACAGACACACACAGACACACAGTGACACACAGAGACACATGAAACCATGAGCCCTGGAGTGAGCTGGATCTCAGACTGCTGGTATGGAAGACACACACAGGGAACCACAGCTCAGTTCAGGGGGATACAGCTCAGTTCAGCACATTTCCTCTTTTGATGCTAACTGTCCAAATTACGAGAGTGACTTGTTTCCTAGCGCACTGTGTGTTTCCTAGATAATTCCTTGATTTTAGCTGAAGTACTTTCTACTTGAAATTAATCGCTCTATGTAAAGTTCAGCCCTCTGTTAGTCTTTAGGTGTTTTAGATTCAGAGATAAAGGGTTGACAGAGGTGTTCTCTGCCGTACTACAGGGCCAGGTTTTAGTTTATTCACTTTATACCAACTATAAAAAAGAAAGATGTGTGATATTGTAATATGCAGTCAGCTGGTCAACACACAGTAGACAGTTGGAGTTTGTTAAAGTGGCATATGCAGACTGAGAAATAAACAGAGACAACAGATCTCCTGATTACTGACACATTAAAATATAAAATAGATCAGCACCTTTCATCACTGCCAGCAACTGGATTTGATCACTATTAAAATATGATAAATTATAAAACAGTGTGGTAAATGCAAGGGTTATATTAATATTTAATACAAATTGGTTTATGGGTTAAAATAAATATAAAAAAAGGTTTAATAGCCTGCTATAATTTGTTTATCTATTTATTTTATTTACTTATTATTTATTTTTCTAGTTATCACCAAGAATGTCTAATGTAGCTGGTTGTGAGTGCCCAGGGCAGTGAGCTGTGTGTTGTGAGCAGCCTTACAGCCCCGTTTTAAGAGGCCCGTCTCTGTGTTCACCTGCTGCCAAATGACTTCCATTTGCATGTCATTCACTAGCTCTCCTTTCATCTCAAATAACACTGCTTGCGTAACATCCCAATGAGCAGCAGTGGTAATGCTTGGTGATGAGGCGAAACTGTCTGATGCATCTGCCTGCATCCACCCTCCCCTCCACTACCCTCCACTACCCTCCACTACCCTCCACTACCCTCCACTATCCTCCACTACCCTCCACTACCCTCCACTACCCTCCCCTCCACTACCCTCCACTACCCTCCACTATCCTCCACTACCCTCCACTACCCTCCACTACCCTCCACTACCCTCCCCTCCACTACCCTCCACTACCCTCCACTACCCTCCACTATCCTCCACTACCCTCCCCTCCACTACCCTCCACTACCCTCCACTACCCTCCACTACCCTCCACTATCCTCCACTACCCTCCCCTCCACTACCCTCCACTACCCTCCACTACCCTCCACTACCCTCCCCTCCACTACCCTCCACTACCCTCCACTATCCTCCCTCCACTACCCTCCACTACCCTCCACTATCCTCCACTACCCTCCCCTCCACTACCCTCCACTACCCTCCCCTCCACTACCCTCCACTACCCTCCACTACCCTCCACTATCCTCCCCTCCACTACCCTCCCCTCCACTACCCTCCACCCTCCACTACCCTCCCCTCCACCCTCCACTATCCTCCCCTCCACTACCCTCCACTACCCTCCCCTCCACCCTCCACTATCCTCCCTTCCACTATCCTCCACTATCCTCCCCTCCACTACCCTCCACTATCCTCCCCTCCACTACCCTCCACTATCCTCCCCTCCACTACCCTCCACTACCCTCCCCTCCACTACCCTCCACTATCCTCCCCTCCACTACCCTCCACTATCCTCCCCTCCACTACCCTCCACTACCCTCCCCTCCACTCCCCTCCATTCTCCTCTCCTCCCCTCTTCACAATCACCAGATCACCACAATCACCAGGACATCACATTCACCAGATCACCACAATCACCAGGACATCAAGCAGATGCACCTGGCTGTCTCTGTAGCCATAAGCCCTTATAACTGCACATTCAGGCCTTATAACACTGCATTCAGTCTGTATAGTGATGTATTCAGGCCTTTTAACACTTAATTCAGTCTGTATAACACTGCATTCAGGCCTTATAACACTTATAATGCTGCCCTCAGCCAGTTATTTCAGATGGGTCTCAGCTTCCATGTCTTTCTGCCTTACATTTTCTGCTAAAGGAAATCTAGACTACGCCACTACACACAGATATGGTGTGATCTTTTGTCAAACCCACCACCTTTTTTTGACAGAGTATGCTCAGAATAATAATACATAAGAAGCAACTGTGATCCTGTGAGCTTTGACGTTTCTCCACACACACACACACACACACACACACACACACACACACACACACACACACACACACACACACACACACACACACACACACACACACACACACACACACACACACACACACACACACACACACACACACACACACACACACACACACACACACACACACACACACACACAGTAACCATTCCCACTGGTTTCTGTACCTATACTTTACAAAATGTGGAAAGAGGTTTTTAAACGTTCTAGCCCAGTATATTGATTTCATGTCATCTTTAAAAAGGGATGTTAAAAGTAAACCACAGCAGTGGTTTGGAGTCCGGTGACATGGCTTCATCTTAGATTTACTCTAGAAGTACATTTGAGCACACAGTTATCTTTGTACATTTGAGCACACAGTTATCTATTATCTGTGTATCGCTGTGTTCTGGATCTCAGGTCAGTGAGCAGGATACAGGGGGGATGGTCAGCATGTGACTCTCTCTCTCTCTCTCTCTCTCTCTCTCACACTCTCTCTCTCTCTCTCTCTCTCACTTTCTCTCTCATTCTCTCTCACACTCTGTCATTCTCACTGTCTCTCTCACTCTCTTTCTCTCTCTCATATTCTCTCTATCTCTCTCTCTCTCTTTCAGAAAATCCCCAAAGGTGCCATTACTCACCTCAATCACCCTCTTGTTTGTCCCACTTTGCCTCAATTAGAGGGAGCTGGAGTTACAAATTTGTTACAAATTAAGCTTGTTGAGATCCTGAAAAGCCGAGATGGGTTCAGCACAGGGGTGAGGAGTGGCCACGTCTGAACCTGCCCCGCCCTCTCTGCCCCTGCGAGGCCACACTCCCATCCAGCCGTTCTCAGAGGTCCTGGGGATGAAGAGACCACCTCTCCCTGCGTTACAGAACAATCTTGGTCATTGTTGGCCTTGGTAAGTGGTGCGGCTATGAGCGGGTCTCTGTGGGAGCACAAAGACGACGGATCGGTTTAGTGCAACCCGACACTGGCCCAGGGGCCCTTCCACTCTTTAATTGATCTCATTTGTTCCTTAGCCCTCCTGATCGAGCCTGCTGGACCCCACTGCGTTACCCCGCCGGTTGGGGGGGGGGGGGTGTCTTCATCGTCCCACTGTGCCCGTGAAACAAGTTGGCTGAATATCCTGAACACCCTGCTGTACTGGAGCTGTAAACAAGATAACTGGCACTTTTGTACTCCCGACTTGCCGTAGTTTGGCAGACTTTGACAGTGTTGTCAGAGGTAAGTCATGAGAATGACTAGCAGGAATGATTTCACAAATATGCATTAAAATAATAATTCACTAACTTATAGACACAATATGTACCTTCTTCAACATTAGTAACAAAGTGTTTTAAACATTTCTAAGCATTTAAACGTTCTGCCACTCTGTCTGCACATCTGTTAAAACTTCACTCACTATATGCATAATGTATATTATTCACTCACTTTATGATTTATATTATTCTATTCCTCATAGAGCACAACAACCACAGTTAACAATGTACACTATTACTGTTGTTTGTACACAGGTATTTTGTAATTCTGTTTTTTTCCCTTGAAATGTCTTCAGTGTTCTGAGGTGGTGAAGAAGTTTATGAAAAGAAAAAAATACAACATCCCTGGCCATGCTGTGCTAGTAAAACAACAAACAGATCTGTTTTGTACTGACTTAAGCACTGACCTACTGACCAAAACAAACTTAAAACCTAAAACCACTATAGGATCAGAGTTGGGTTGTTTTCTTTTATTTTCTTACTATAAAGCAGAATTATCTTGAATTTCCTTTAGTAATTGTAGCTGGCTGCATTATACTTTGTGTCTTTGCAGTTATGAGTATGTACTGCTGATTATGGCACACAGTTCTACCAGAGCACAAACAGCACAGCTGAGAGCATCTTTACACAGACGTAAGGACACAGGCCCAGGAGAGGAGTGGACTCCATATTCTCCGCTGGACACAGCAGTCTGTCCCACTGCCACTACATGGCCACTTTACTGGTCTGCCACGTCTGTCACCTGATCTGTGATCGTCTGCCACCCCACCTGATCTGTGATCGTCTGTCACGTCTGTCACCTGATCTGTGATCGTCTGCCACGTCTGTCACCTGATCTGTGATCGTCTGCCACCCCACCTGATCTGTGATCGTCTGCCACGTCTGTCACCTGATCTGTGATCGTCTGCCACGTCTGTCACCTGATCTGTGATCGTCTGCCACTCCACCTGATCTGTGATCGTCTGCCACCCCACCGGATCACAAAGGTACTGTTTTTGCTGCTCAAGCAGACAGCTGTTTTACAGGAAGTGGGAGGGAGGTTTGCAGGGGTTTTTACCTCCAACCTTTCCTGACCCCTCCCAAGCAGAGGCTGGTGATGTGGCCCCGACACACGTACACACCCATGTTCATATCTCCGTCTGTCCCGGCTTCACCGCCACTCCACATACGTGGCCCAGCTGACATCTCCTCCGTAACGTTGGTAACGCTGGCAGCTGTACGGAGCGGGTCGGCATTTGCCGTGTCTCGTGTCGTTTGGCTTCATGCTGCTACTGACATCATTTCATGGTCCCAACATTTCAAAAGGTTTAAACCTCAGATAGCAAGTGTATATGTACACACTTGAAAATGAACAGCATTATTTTGTATATTTATATATTCAAGTAGCTCATTGAATATTACATCTAACACAATGACTAAGCCACAGTTTCTGTATTTACTGAAAAGTTTAATCATCACTAAATCTGTTTGTGAGCTAGGGCCTCGGCACATTGCTCTGTTTGCAAAGTGTACATGACTAAAGTCTAACTACAAAGCACATGTGACCGGAGTCTGATTACAAAACATATGTGACTGAAGTCTGATTATGAAGCATACACAAGTGGTTTTTTTATTCCAAAGCATGTACAACTAGTTTCTGACTAATGTGTACATGACTGGAGTCTGATTGTCTGGAGTCTGATGTGTGCACTGAGATGGCTAAAGGGACTAGAACCCTCCACCAGGGAACTTGTGTGGTCGTAAAGTGAAAAGCCTCTTGATCTTGGTGTGTTTTGGTAGTTTTGCATGTCTGACTGCTTAGGGGACCTGTCTGTGTCTCTGCTCCTGTCTGTGTCTCTGCTCCTGTCTGTGTCCCTGCTCCTGTCTGTGTTCCTGTGTCCTATACAGTCCCCCTGCCAGTGTCTTTTGTTGGTGTGAGGTTGTAGAAGGTGTTTCTGCCTGCAGCTGGCCTGCACACTCCAGTGTGCTGTCAGAAGAGACGCTCAGACCCGACAAATGCAACTAGCGAAATTCCTTCTGATTCTGAAAACAAATCACGTTTTTGCCTGTACCCCCTCTCTACTGTCCATCACCTGCCAATTTTCCTGGAAGTTAAAGTGCCACCAATTACCGCCTGCCGCCAGAGGCCCACCCCGGCCCGGCCTGGCCCACTGTGGCCCGGCCATGCTGCAGGCACAGGGACAGTACGCTCTGCTGCTCGGGCTTTGTCAACGTGAACCAGAATGAAATTAGACTAATAGGAGGCTCGTTTCCAGCCGCTGATTAAAAGGCCTGGGTGTTCCTTGGGTGCAACCCAGACCTCATGTCTAGAGAGAGAGAGAGAGAGAGAGCGAGAGAGAGAGAGTCAACATGCTCCTGTAATGTCATTTCGGACATGAGCACATCCATCTCCTCAGGGTTGCTCTTCTTCCTCGGGTACACGTGTCTTCCCTGGAACACAGATGTATTTTCCCCGGAACGCAGGGGCGGATAGTGGCCATTCCTTTGGGCTGCTAATTAGCTTCCAAAATTAATCCGCAAGTTCACCAGGGCGAAGGGCGATGTGTGTGAAGGGCTAGAAGCCAAGGGCGCCCACGCTGACACACCCAGGAGCCCTCGGCAATGGTCCGGCAGGACAACAAAGCCTACAGACACCGCCGTGACACAAAAATTCACATAAGTATAAAATTTTGCACTCATTTTCTATGTCAGCCCGTCACATCGGATTATAAAGGTTGATTCGCTTGCTTGGTGAAGTGAGAGTTGGGTAGCTCGCTCATCTGTGTGGGGCTAGCAGACCTAGCATGCGAGGGGGTCAAGGCAACACCCCAGAGCCATGTGAGGACCACAGGAACCAAACACCTACGCTCTCGCTGTAATGTCACCAGCTCACCACAGCTCACTCCAGGCTTGGTACAGCACCTAGTCCATCTCCTCCATCTCCGTGTCCTCCATCTCCATCTCCTCCATCTTTGTCTCCTCCATCTCCTCCATCACCATCATCTCCATCTCCGTCTCTTCCATCTCCATCTCCTCCATCTCCATCTCCTCCATCTTCATCTCCTCCATCATCATCTACTCCATCTTCATCTCCTCCATCACCATCTCCTCCATCACCATCTCCTTCATCTCCATCTCCTCCAGACGGCTCAGCCCCATTGTAGTTGGCTTTACGTGACATCACTTACATAACTCCATCTTTGTTCTGAAGTCATTCTGTCCCTATGTCTTTGTCTCTTCAATTTAAGCAGTTGCTAATTAGGACCAAGTCCAGGGGCTGTGTGTGACCTTCCGTATGGAAACATCCTCTTCCTCCTTTCCTCCCTCCCTCCCTCTCTCCCTCCCTCCCTCTCTCCCTTCCTCCCTCTCTCCCTTACACCCTTTCTTTCTGCTTATTTTGTCTTTTGCTTGTTTTGTTTTGTTCTACTGTGTTAGTCCCCCATGATGCCCCACCCTGGGCATAGCTGCTGTCGTCCTGCTCAGTAAACAGGTACAGCACAGGGACAGGGACAGGTGGAAAAGGTGGAACTGGGACAGGTCCCTCCTCCCCACTGACAGGCTCTTTTGGGTGTAGGTTCAGTTGAGTGCAGGCTCTTTTGGGTGTAGGTTCAGTTGAGTGTAGGCTCATTTGAGTGTAGGCTCATTTGAGTGTTGGTTCAGTTGAGTGTAGGTTCAGTTGAGTGTAGGTTCATTTGGGTGTAGGTTCATTTGGGTGTAGGCTCATTTGGGTGTAGGCTCATTTGGGTGTAGGCTCAGTTGAGTGTAGGCTCAGTTGAGTGTAGGCTAATTTGGGTGTAGGTTCTGTTGAGTGTAGGCTCAATTGAGTGTAGATTCAGATGAGTGTAGGCTCATTTGAGAGTAGACTCTTTTGGGTGTAGGTTCACTTGAGTGTAGGTTCAGTTGAGGGTATGCTCATTTGGGTGTAGGTTCAGTTGAGTGTAGGTTCAGTTGAGTATAGGTTCAGTTGAGTGTAGGCTCATTTGAGTGTAGGCTCATTTGAGTGTAGGTTCAGTTGAGTGTAGGCTCATTTGGGTGTAGGCTCATTTGGGTGTAGGCTCAGTTGAGTGTAGGCTCAGTTGAGTGTAGGCTAATTTGGGTGTAGGTTCTGTTGAGTGTAGGCTCAATTGAGTGTAGATTCAGATGAGTGTAGGCTCATTTGAGAGTAGACTCTTTTGGGTGTAGGTTCACTTGAGTGTAGGTTCAGTTGAGGGTATGCTCATTTGGGTGTAGGTTCAGTTGAGTGTAGGTTCAGTTGAGTGTAGGTTCAGTTGAGTGTAGGCTCTTTTGGGTGTAGGTTCAATTGAGTGTTGGCTCAGTTGAGTATAGGCTCAGTTGAGTATAGGCTCATTTGCGTGTAGGCTCATTTGCGTGTAGGCTCATTTGGGTGTAGGCTCATTTGGGTGTAGGCTCATATTGAGTGTAGGCTCAGTTGAGTGTAGGCTCAGTTGAGTGTAGGCTCAGTTGAGTGTGGATTCAGTTGAGTGTGGATTCAGTTGAGTGTAGGCTCAGTTGAGTGTAGGTTCAGTTGAGTGTAGGCTCATTTGGTTGTAGGTTAATTTGAATGTAGGCTTAGTTAAGAGTAGACTCTTTTGGGTGTAGGTTCACTTGAGTGCAGGCTCATTTGGGTGTAGGCTCAGTTGAGTATAGGCTCATTTGGATGTAGGTTCAGTTGAGTGTAGACTCATTTGAGTTTAGGTTCAGATGAGTGTTGGCTCAGTTGAGTGTAAGCTAATTTGGGTGTAGGTTCAGTTGAGTGTTGGCTCAGTTGAGTATAGGTTCATTTGCGTGTAGGCTCATTTGGGTGTATGTTCAATTGAGTGTAGGCTCAGTTGCGTGTAGGCTCATTTGGGTGTAGGTTAAATTGAATGTAGGCTCAGTTAAGAGTAGACTCTTTTGGGTGTAGGTTCACTTGAGTGTAGGCTCAGTTGAGTGCAGGCTCATTTGGGTGTAGGCTCAGTTGAGTATAGGCTCATTTGGATGTAGGTTCAGTTGAGTGTAGGCTCATTTGAGTTTAGGTTCAGTTGAGTGTAGGCTCTTTTGGGTGAAGGTTCAGTTGAGTGTAGGTTCAGTTGAGTGTAGGTTCAGTTGAGTGTAGGTTCAGTTGAGTGTAGGCTCAGTTGAGTGTAGGCTCAGTTGAGTGTAGGCTCATTTGGGTGTATGTTCATTTGGGTGTATGTTCAATTGAGTGTAGGCTCAGTTGAGTGTAGGCTCATTTGGGTGTAAGCTCATTTGGGTGTATGTTCAATTGAGTGTAGGCTCAGTTGAGTGTAGGCTCATTTGGGTGTAGGTTCTGTTGAGTGTAGGCTCAATTGAGTGTAGATTCAGATGAGTGTAGGCTCATTTGAGAGTAGACTCTTTTGGGTGTAGGTTCACTTGAGTGTAGGTTCAGTTGAGGGTATGCTCATTTGGGTGTAGGTTCAGTTGAGTGTAGGTTCAGTTGAGTGTAGGTTCAGTTGAGTGTAGGCTCTTTTGGGTGTAGGTTCAATTGAGTGTTGGCTCAGTTGAGTATAGGCTCAGTTGAGTATAGGCTCATTTGCGTGTAGGCTCATTTGCGTGTAGGCTCATTTGGGTGTAGGCTCATTTGGGTGTAGGCTCATATTGAGTGTAGGCTCAGTTGAGTGTAGGCTCAGTTGAGTGTAGGCTCAGTTGAGTGTGGATTCAGTTGAGTGTGGATTCAGTTGAGTGTAGGCTCAGTTGAGTGTAGGTTCAGTTGAGTGTAGGCTCATTTGGTTGTAGGTTAATTTGAATGTAGGCTTAGTTAAGAGTAGACTCTTTTGGGTGTAGGTTCACTTGAGTGCAGGCTCATTTGGGTGTAGGCTCAGTTGAGTATAGGCTCATTTGGATGTAGGTTCAGTTGAGTGTAGACTCATTTGAGTTTAGGTTCAGATGAGTGTTGGCTCAGTTGAGTGTAAGCTAATTTGGGTGTAGGTTCAGTTGAGTGTTGGCTCAGTTGAGTATAGGTTCATTTGCGTGTAGGCTCATTTGGGTGTATGTTCAATTGAGTGTAGGCTCAGTTGCGTGTAGGCTCATTTGGGTGTAGGTTAAATTGAATGTAGGCTCAGTTAAGAGTAGACTCTTTTGGGTGTAGGTTCACTTGAGTGTAGGCTCAGTTGAGTGCAGGCTCATTTGGGTGTAGGCTCAGTTGAGTATAGGCTCATTTGGATGTAGGTTCAGTTGAGTGTAGGCTCATTTGAGTTTAGGTTCAGTTGAGTGTAGGCTCTTTTGGGTGAAGGTTCAGTTGAGTGTAGGTTCAGTTGAGTGTAGGTTCAGTTGAGTGTAGGTTCAGTTGAGTGTAGGCTCAGTTGAGTGTAGGCTCAGTTGAGTGTAGGCTCATTTGGGTGTATGTTCATTTGGGTGTATGTTCAATTGAGTGTAGGCTCAGTTGAGTGTAGGCTCATTTGGGTGTAAGCTCATTTGGGTGTATGTTCAATTGAGTGTAGGCTCAGTTGAGTGTAGGCTCATTTGGGTGTAGGCTCAGTTGAGTGTAGGTTCAGTTGAGTGTAGGCTCATTTGGGTTTAGGTTCATTTGGGTTTAGGTTCAGTTGAGTGTAGGTTCAGTTGAGTGTAGGCTCAGTTGAGTGTAGGCTCAGTTGAGTGTAGGCTCAGTTGAGTGTAGGCTCATTTGGGTGTAGGTTCATTTGGGTGTAGGTTCAATTGAGTGTAGGCTCCGTTGAGTGTAGGCTTATTTCGGTGTAGGTTCAGTTGAGTGTAGGCTCCGTTGAGTGTAGGCTCCGTTGAGTGTAGGCTCCGTTGGGTGTAGGCTCCGTTGGGTGTAGGTTCATTTGGGTGTAGGTTCAGTTGAGTGTAGGCTCAGTTGAGTGTAGGCTCATTTGGGTGTAGGTTCAGTTGGATGTTGGGTCAGTTGAGTGTAGGCTGAGTTGAGTTTAGATTCAGTTGAGTGTAGGCTCATTTGGGTGTAGGTTCAGTTGAGTGTAGGTCTGGACACATACTTGTCCAGTCCATCACCTTTAACTTTAGCTTCCCCAGCAGGGTGGTTTGGGGTAGTTATCACGTTGGGCAACTGCCATGTGGCCCAGTTAATGACAGGGAGGGGATCACGTTCTGCTTCACAATGTCACAGTACATGTTGGAGTTCATGTTTCCCTTAATGAACCACATGTCTCTCATCCAGCCCAGACCATGATGCTACCACCATTCTCTCCTGTGGGCCAGACACAGTTGTCTTAGTCCTCCTCTCCAGGGCACCACCACACATGATGGACACCATACAGCCAAACGCGTTTATATTGGTCTTGTCAGACCACAGGTCATGGTATCGCTAATCCATGCTCTTGGACTGGTCTTCTTCAACAAACTGTTTGCAGACTTTCTTGTGTGTTGGGTTCTGGAATAACAGGCGTGGGGTGTTGCGTGTGGCGTGTGGGGGTGTGTTGATCCAGCGTGTGGTGTGGGTGTTGCGTGTAGCGTGTGGGGTGTTTTGATGTTGCGTGTGGCGTGTGGGGTGTGTTGATGTAGCATGTGGCGTGTTGCGTGTGGCATGTGGGGTGTGTTGATGTAGCGTCTGGCGTGTGGCATGTGGGGTGTGTTGATCCAGCGTGTGGTGTGTGGGGGTGTTGCTTGTGGCGTGTGGGGTGTGCTGATGTAGCGTGTGGGGTGTGTTGATGTAGCGTGTGGGGTGTGTTGGTGTGGGGTGTGTTGATGTGGCATGTGTTGATGTAGCGTGTGGGGTGTGGCGTGTGGCCTGTGTTGATGCAGCATGTGGCGTGTGGGGTGTGGCGTGTGGCCTGTGTTGATGCAGCATGTGGGGTGTGGCATGTTGCGTGTGGGATGTGGGGTGTGTTGATGTAGTGTGTAGCGTGTAGCGTGTTGCGTGTAACATGTTACGTGTGGCGTGTGGTCTTACTCCTCCAGCCTCTGCAGCATTCGTGTGTCTCTTTTTTGAATCTTACATCTGGATATGAACCTGAACATGTGGACTCAGTGTCTTTGGTTGCCCCTGGCGATCCCTGTCCTAGTGTACCCCATGCTAGAAAAGTACTGAAGGACCTTGGCCACCGTGCTGTCAATCTTCTTATAGCCACGCCCTCTTTACGGAGAGCAACAAATCTAATCTCACATCCTCAGAGAATTCTTTGCCATGAGGTGCCATGTTGAATATCCAGTGGCCAGTATGAGTGAATTGGACCCAAAGTGTACCAGCTCTGCTCTCCGTTCTCCGTTCAACCTTGTAACTACGAGTCACATGACACCAGAGCAACGACACAGCTGGTCACATTCTGGACATGTCCCCTGTGAGGTGTGCTCACTACTGGTCACATTCTGGACATGTCCCCTGTGAGGTGTATTCACTACTGGTCACATTCTGGACATGTCCCCTGTGAGGTGTGTTCACTACTGGTCACATTCTGGACATGTCCACTGTGAGGTGTGATCACTACTGGTCACATTCTGGACATGTCCCCTGTGAGGTGTGATCACTACTGGTCACATTCTGGACATGTCCACTGTGAGGTGTGCTCACTACTGGTCACATTCTGGACATGTCCACTGTGAGGTGTGCTCACTACTGGTCACATTCTGGACATGTCCCCAGTGAGGTGTATTCACTACTGGTCACATTCTGGACATGTCCCCTGTGAGGTGTATTCACTACTGGTCACATTCTGGACATGTGCCTTGTGAGGTGTGCTCACTACTGGTCACATTCTGGACATGTCCCCTGTGAGGTGTGATCACTACTGGTCACATTCTGGACATGTCCACTGTGAGGTGTGCTCACTACTGGTCACATTCTGGACATGTCCACTGTGAGGTGTGCTCACTACTGGTCACATTCTGGACATGTCCCCAGTGAGGTGTATTCACTACTGGTCACATTCTGGACATGTCCCCTGTGAGGTGTATTCACTACTGGTCACATTCTGGACATGTGCCTTGTGAGGTGTGCTCACTACTGGTCACATTCTGGACATGTCCCCTGTGAGGTGTGCTCACTACTGGTCACATTCTGGACATGTCCCCTATGAGGTGTGCTCACTACTGGTCACATTCTGGACATGTCCCCTGTGAGGTGTGTTCACTACTGGTCACATTCTGGACATGTCCCCAGTGAGGTGTGTTCACTACTGGTCACATTCTGGACATGTCCCCTGTGAGGTGTGCTCACTACTGGTCACATTCTGGACATGTCCCCTATGAGGTGTGCTCACTACTGGTCACATTCTGGACATGTCCCCTGTGAGGTGTGCTCACTACTGGTCACATTCTGGACATGTCCCCTGTGAGGTGTATTCACTACTGGTCACATTCTGGACATGTCCCCTGTGAGGTGTATTCACTACTGGTCACATTCTGGACATGTCCCCTGTGAGGTGTAATCATTACTGGTCACATTCTGGACATGTCCCCAGTGAGGTGTATTCACTACTGGTCACATTCTGGACATGTCCCCAGTGAGGTGTATTCACTACTGGTCACATTCTGGACATGTCCCCTGTGAGGTGTATTCACTACTGGTCACATTCTGGACATGTCCCTTGTGAGGTGTGCTCACTACTGGTCACATTCTGGACATGTCCCCTGTGAGGTGTGCTCACTACTGGTCACATTCTGGACATGTCCCCTATGAGGTGTGCTCACTACTGGTCACATTCTGGACATGTCCACTGTGAGGTGTGCTCACTACTGGTCACATTCTGGACATGTCCCCAGTGAGGTGTATTCACTACTGGTCACATTCTGGACATGTCCCCTGTGAGGTGTATTCACTACTGGTCACATTCTGGACATGTGCCTTGTGAGGTGTGCTCACTACTGGTCACATTCTGGACATGTCCACTGTGAGGTGTGCTCACTACTGGTCACATTCTGGACATGTCCCCAGTGAGGTGTATTCACTACTGGTCACATTCTGGACATGTCCCCTGTGAGGTGTATTCACTACTGGTCACATTCTGGACATGTGCCTTGTGAGGTGTGCTCACTACTGGTCACATTCTGGACATGTCCCCTGTGAGGTGTGCTCACTACTGGTCACATTCTGGACATGTCCCCTATGAGGTGTGCTCACTACTGGTCACATTCTGGACATGTCCCCTGTGAGGTGTGTTCACTACTGGTCACATTCTGGACATGTCCCCAGTGAGGTGTGTTCACTACTGGTCACATTCTGGACATGTCCCCTGTGAGGTGTGCTCACTACTGGTCACATTCTGGACATGTCCCCTATGAGGTGTGCTCACTACTGGTCACATTCTGGACATGTCCCCTGTGAGGTGTGCTCACTACTGGTCACATTCTGGACATGTCCCCTGTGAGGTGTATTCACTACTGGTCACATTCTGGACATGTCCCCTGTGAGGTGTATTCACTACTGGTCACATTCTGGACATGTCCCCTGTGAGGTGTAATCATTACTGGTCACATTCTGGACATGTCCCCAGTGAGGTGTATTCACTACTGGTCACATTCTGGACATGTCCCCAGTGAGGTGTATTCACTACTGGTCACATTCTGGACATGTCCCCTGTGAGGTGTATTCACTACTGGTCACATTCTGGACATGTCCCTTGTGAGGTGTGCTCACTACTGGTCACATTCTGGACATGTCCCCTGTGAGGTGTGCTCACTACTGGTCACATTCTGGACATGTCCCCTATGAGGTGTGCTCACTACTGGTCACATTCTGGACATGTCCCCTGTGAGGTGTGTTCACTACTGGTCACGTTCTGGACATGTCCCCAGTGAGGTGCATTCACTACTGGTCACATTCTGGACATGTCCCCTGTGAGGTGTGCTCACTACTGGTCACATTCTGGACATGTCCCCTATGAGGTGTGCTCACTACTGGTCACATTCTGGACATGTCCCCTGTGAGGTGTGCTCACTACTGGTCACATTCTGGACATGTCCCCTGTGAGGTGTGTTCACTACTGGTCACATTCTGGACATGTCCCCTGTGAGGTGTGCTCACTACTGGTCACATTCTGGACATGTCCCCTATGAGGTGTGCTCACTACTGGTCACATTCTGGACATGTCCCCTGTGAGGTGTGCTCACTACTGGTCACATTCTGGACATGTCCCCTGTGAGGTGTATTCACTACTGGTCACATTCTGGACATGTCCCCTGTGAGGTGTGTTCACTACTGGTCACATTCTGGACATGTCCCCTGTGAGGTGTGCTCACTACTGGTCACATTCTGGACATGTCCCCAGTGAGGTGTAGTCACTACTGGTCACATTCTGGACATGTCCCCTGTGAGGTGTATTCACTACTGGTCACATTCTGGACATGTCCCCTGTGAGGTGTATTCACTACTGGTCACATTCTGGACATGTCCCCTGTGAGGTGTGCTCACTACTGGTCACATTCTGGACATGTCCCCTGTGAGGTGTATTCACTACTGGTCACATTCTGGACATGTCCCCTGTGAGGTGTGTTCACTACTGGTCACATTCTGGACATGTCCCCTGTGAGGTGTGCTCACTACTGGTCACATTCTGGACATGTCCCCAGTGAGGTGTAGTCACTACTGGTCACATTCTGGACATGTCCCCTGTGAGGTGTATTCACTACTGGTCACATTCTGGACATGTCCCCTGTGAGGTGTATTCACTACTGGTCACATTCTGGACATGTCCCCTGTGAGGTGTGCTCACTACTGGTCACATTCTGGACATGTCCCCTGTGAGGTGTGCTCACTACTGGTCACATTCTGGACATGTCCACTGTGAGGTGTGATCACTATTTGGACATAAATGACTGTGTGTTTAGTTCTTTTCAGAAGACAGTAATTCTGTAATGCTACAATGCTAGTTTTATCCAAGTTTAATTTCGATAGTGTTGTCCCATGAAAAGATATAATAAAATATTTTCATGAATGTGAGGGGTGTGCTCACATTTGTGAGATACTGTATATATATTTTTATTTATTTGTTTATTTGCTTTTATTTAACCAGGTTAGTCCCTTGAGATACAAGATCTCTTTTACAAGAGAGACCTGGCCAAGACAGACCGAGCAGCAGCACAAAGGGCAGTCATGGCCTGGTGGTTAGGGAACTGGTCTTGTGACCGGAGGGTCGTGGGTTCGATTCCTAGACAGGCCATGACTGAGGTGCTCTTGAGCAAGGCACCTAACCACAAATGCTCCCCGGGCGCCGGGCTAGGGCTGCCCACCGCTCTGGGCATGTGTGATCCACAGCCCCCTAGTAATCACGTGTGTGTGTGTGTGTGTGTTCTGACTGCACAGATGGGTTAAAAGCGGAGGACAAATTTCGATTGGGGTGTAAAAATCACAATTGACGAAATATGGAACATTTGAAAAAAAAATTACAACGTTCCAAAGTACATTCCAGAATTTCAAACAATCTCACATTAAATCAATTAAAACACACACACACACACACACACACACACACACACACACACACACACACACACACACACAGATGATCTGGACCCAGCTGCTCTTATCAGGGTCTTAAATCTGCTCAAAGAAACAAGGTCCTTGATTTTTATATCCATCTGTAACAGGTTCCATGTGTATGAAGAAGCAAAGCTAAAGGCAGTCTTTCCCAGCTCTGTTTGAGCTCTAGGAACAACAAGTTGCAAAAACTTTGAACGAAGACTGAGCAAACCCTGCCTTCTATTCAAAAGACATGATAAATAATTAGGCAGATTACCAATATATATACATATATATAGTCCATAGTATGTACTTATTGGTCAGGCCCTTTCATTTGATTGGACCTCAGCTGTGAGTTTGCCAATTACAACTGCTATTGATAAAAGGTGGACACTTATATTGTGTGTGTGTGTGTGTGTGTGTGTGTGTGTGTGTGTGTGTGTGTGTACAACAGGTGCTTCAGGCTGTTTACAGCATGTTTTTGGTCTTCAAAAACGAAGTTTGGGCTGGAAATTGCTAATGGATGCCTACTGTCAAATTCTTGTTCGTGTTTTTGGATATATTTGAAAAAACACACATTTGGACATCACTCTTGGTTTGCCCAGACTGCATTTTACATACTTTCAAATTACACTCAGTATTGGTGTGACTTGCCTGTAAATATGAATACTAATATTCTGAATGTATAATTTTTTGATGTGGGCCTCAACCCACGGAGACATTTAAAGAGATTTTATCCATATTAATATACATTTTTAAAAAGCAGTAAATTAGTACATCAGTGCGAAAGATGAATGGCAATTTGCATATTTGGAACTTTGAAAGCGCATTCATAATTAGCTAAACTGTAATGTGCTTTCATTTGGCAGGATAATTAACGCGTTGTGCCAAAATACGTTTGGGAAATTGATTGACCCTCACTGAGATGAAGGGGCTTTATGCGTTTTAAATAGTGACTAGAAAGAGTCGGGGGGTGATGTGTGACATGGGGGTGAGAGGTCACCCAGCAGGGCCATGCTGCCACCGAGCACGTTGATGAAACGCCACGCCACTCAGCCCTGCCTCCCGAAAGTGGCGTGTCACGTTTGTGCGCGGTGCGTGAGTGAACGCGCCTGCAGCCGTTCGTCGGGGAGGTGTGTGTTCACACCGTGGTCACTGCTCAAGGGACCGATCCGTTCCTCAGAGCCGTGTGCAAAAAGCTCAGAGGCCAAAAGCGAAAAGTGTGTACTTAACGATCAGCTCAACAGCCGGACCGGGAGACACCCGGACAGGGAGACAACCGGACAGGGAAACAGCCGGACGGTCTCAGAACACCGTGGCTGTGTGCATCCTTTCTGAGGCATGAGGGGTTTCTTTTCCAGACCTGCTAATGTGACAGGTGACTGGTCCCCCCCCAAGTCTGTTTCTCTCTCACTACGTCCTACCCACTCTAGCGTGAGGTACTCAAATTACCCAGAGGCCTTGTAGCCTCCAGGTTCCTGGCGTGGGGGGGGGGGGGGGGGGGGGGGGGTGGATATGTGGGTGGCACTGCACCCTCCTGTGTGATTGCCCCCATGTCCAGTCTGGCTGTGTTGTGCATTCAGGGCAAACATTCCTCTGGGCTGATGATGCGCAGGGTGGGGGAGGGTTTGAGGGGAGGTGGGGGTGTGGAGGTGGTGGAGGTGGTGGTGGTGGTGGTGTGGGGGGGTGGAGGTGAGTGCACAGACCTTCTCTATCAGATTTCTCCCTTCTGTCCCACTTCTTTAGATGATGCTTTAACACTATCTATCTCTGACATTACAGGTAACATATCCGTTACACCTGACGGTCTCACATAGACAGTCCCCTCGGAGGAGATACACACACAGATTCTGTTAATGAAGTGTAACCTTCCCCGGCCCCCCTCCCGAACGACCCCGTGCAACTGCTCTCTTTAGCAAGAGAGGTTTACAAGCTTAGCATTTAGCATTTAACATTTCATTGTTTGTGTCCAATAGTTTTATGCCAAAGTCTTTATAATTTGTAATTTAAATGACAATAAATGAAGCTACAATTGAATTAATTTCTTATTAATTCTGAACTGAAACTTTTAATTATGTGTTATTAACTTAATGAATAAATCAATTGCATTGATATGATACACATAATAATGGTAAGTGATTATGTAATTACAAACTCATGCAGATTTCATTTTAAGGCATATTTAATGTAATTCATTCTGTCATTATACATTCATTGTTATAGAAATTTACAGCGTGGTTGAAATAATTGATGGGAAATGTTATGGCAATTAGTACAACTGACACTCTGTTCAGCTGGTCAGAAAATAAATACGGAACAAATTGACATTCGTTCTAAATTCGACCTGCCTGCATTTAAGCAAACATTCTGTCACCCAGAAAAATAGTTCACTCCTTTGCCAGCACACAGAGAGGAGACTTGTGTTAGCCAGAAAGTGTTAATTAATGAAAAAATGAGCTTTTTGCCAATTAAGAGCACGTTTTTGGTGTCTAGCCCCTCACCCTGCTAATCATCACAGTTCCTGTTCTTATGACGGCACCTTTCAGTTCTCTATCCCTGTGTGAGACGAGGGGGTGTGGCCAGTCAGACCAGGGGGTGGGCAGAGGATGGTGGAGGTTGTGATCATTAATTTAATTTGGAGCTGAGGGCCCGGTGTCAGGGCGGCGAGGGCTGTGAGGAACCGTGGAGGGCCACAGGCAGACTCGCCTGGGTCCTTGGAGTTTTCCTTCAGTCCTGGGCTGCACTGACAACCCAGAGCCGCACCAAAACGCGCCCTTCAAATCCCTCCACCAGAGCCCCCCTATTCAACACCAGCCGCTAACTGCCCCTGAATGGCAGTTTTATTGAACTAATTTGCAGTAATGGACTGTGATAGACTGTCAGGAGAAGATCGAGAGGGAGCTGAGAGGGCCAGGCAGGGGAAAAGGAGGTACGTCTACACAGGTGTGTTTTTACTTCCTGTACAGCTTCAAGAAGATCCTCAAACCTTCCTGTTTAGAGCTGCATTTAGTTAAGGAACTTTGTTAATTATTTTATTACTTTATCATCTTATTTTACTTACTTTCATTTTATGTTTGTTCTAATTATTTTAATACTTTTGCCATTTTATTACATTATTTTATTATGCTTTTCTTTTATTTATTCTGTAAAGCACTTTGAGTTGCATGCATGTATCTTTCATACAAATAAAGATTATTATTATTATTATGTGTTTTTCAACAGTGTGTTTTTTCACAGGTGTGTGTTTTTACACAGGTGTGTGTTTTTACACAGGTGTGTGTTTTTACATACAGTATGTGTTTTTACACAGGTGTGTGTTTTTACACATGTGTTTTTACACAGGTGTGTGTTTTTACACAGGTGTGTGTTTTTACATGTGTTTTTACACAGGTGTGTGTTTTTACATATGTGTTTTTACACAGGTGTGTGTTTTTACATATGTGTTTTTACACAGGTGTGTGTTTTTATTGCTGCTGTGTTGCTGCTTTAATTGATGTTTAATATGAATGTGGCTTTAACTGATCAGAGTGGAAGCCATAACATTTTAAGCAGGGACGTTTCTGAAAACTTTTAGGAAACGTCTGCTCACCATGCAATAGTTTAGCTGTTAGGATAGGTTCCCTGATCTCTTTGCAAGTGTCTGAGAAATTATTTTCAAATAAAATTTGTTATAGCTCTTTAGAACACAGGAATACTGTAATGTTTTGTAAACATAAACACACACACACAGTTCTTTCCCCTAGCAATGTCTACAAAACTGTATCTCTAAAACTACAACAATGAAACTATCTCTGAAACTGTAGCAGTAAAACTAGCTCTAAAGGAAAATTTTTGTGCTAGTTTGCTATGCAAACATACATTCCTCCAGTTTCCAGAGCAGGTATGGCTAGCACTAGGTGTGTTTTCACATGGGCTGCTGGCCACTTTTCCTCCGTTAGTCGAGGATTTGAGTGGCGTGGACAGCCATCGCAGTGTACGGCTTTAGAGATTCACAGATCAGCTGAAAGACATTCAGCAGAAACTACCCCTTCCTTACACACGCACACACACACACACACACACGTACATGCAGGCACACACATCGTCTGTCAGCCCGGCCACCCCAGTTGGACAACGGTTGTCTCAGTTGAGCTTTGCTAGGCTAAAATACCTGATTGCAATTCACCAGAACCATTCAAATATGATAGCTAGGCTTAAAGCTAATGCCATAGTAACAATGTCATTTATTTTTTGCCTGGTCTCTTTATCCATCTCTTACTGGGCCATAAGCCTCTAAACACTTTGACAAACAACTTTGCTGCTGGTGTTTGTACAGCTGTGACAATGAAAACAAATTTGTGTTTATATCTATATATTTATATTTTTATATAAAAAATATAATAATATATGTCTACATGTCTTTTAAATAAACAAAAACAAATAAATAATTTAATATTTCCAGATGTTAGTTGGAAAAGAGATTATTATGCATGTAAATGAGAAATAATATATAGCCATGGAAATTTGGTTTAGTTTGACATTTTGTGCTTATGACAATGATGCATTAAAATGTTATGCAAAATGTTTATGCAGGTTATTCAGATTTCACAAATATATTCATCAAATATTCATCAAGTTTCACATTTAAAAAGAATGTCTTCCATTTACATTGTAAGTTTTGCAAATGCATTTAAAGCAACTTATGAATAATGGCTTTTATTAATGATGACAGAGAACACAGTCCTTGGGGCAGGCATAGTCTTTCTGAAAGGTTACAGTCCACTGGCTGATTTCTGAAAAGTTTAAGTGATTGTTATTTTGCTCCAAGAAGGAGCCAAACATTTCTAGCATACAACACCATCTTTTCTAAAGTGTCACCCAATACTGTTTTTGTTACGGTGTTATAGAATATAATATTGTCTTACTTAGGTACTTAGGTATTTTCTAAAGTGTCACACAATGCTATCTTTGTATGTTGTTTTATAAGGTAATTCTTTGCACTATTAAGTGAAACATCAGTGGTTGAACAGGTTATTTATTTGGTAATGTTCTGAATTATGAAACTCAAAGAAATCAAATATTAATAAATTATCCTGTAATAAATAAAGACCTACTTTAATATTAATTTAGCAAACTGGTACAGTGCAGGTACATCCTGCACTCTAACTGGGTTCAGACTCCACATTCCTGCCTGGGTTCAGACTCCACATTCCTGCCTGGGTTCAGACTCCACATTCCTGCCTGGGTTCAGACTCCACATTCCTGCCTGGGTTCAGACTCCACATTCATTACCAATTCAGCTCCTTGTGTTTTTTTGGGCTTCCCCTCCAGTTTTTTCCTCTGGTGCTCTAATTATTGCTTAATTGAAAATGCTGAACTGAGCTCATAGAAAATTAATGAATATTGAAATAAGCCCTCACATTTTTTTGGTGGGTGTGGATGGGGTTGTGTGTGTGTGAGTGGAGTGTGGGTGGGTGTGGGTGGGGTTGTGTGTGTGTGTGAGTGGAGTGTGGGTGGGGTTGGGTGGGGTTGTGTGTGTGTGTGAGTGGAGTGTGGATGGGGTTGTGTGTGTGTGAGTGGAGTGTGGGTGGGGTTGTGTGTGTGTGAGTGGAGTGTGGGTGGGGTTGTGTGTGAGTGGAGTGTGGGTGGGTGTGGGTGGGGTTGTGTGTGTGTGAGTGGAGTGTGGGTGGGTGTGGGTGGGGTTGTGTGTGTGTGGGTGGGTGTGGGTGGGGTTGTGTGTGTGTGTGAGAGGAGTGTGGGTGGGTGGGTGGGGTTGTGTGTGAGTGGAGTGTGGGTGGGTGTGGGTGGGGTTTTGTGTGTGTGTGTGAGTGGAGTGTGGGTGGGGTTGTGTGTGTGTGTGAGTGGAGTGTGGTTGGGGTTGTGTGTGTGTGTGAGTGGAGTGTGGTTGGGTGGGGTTGGGTGTGTGTGAGTGGAGCGTGGGTGGGTGTGGGTGGGGTTGTGTGTGTGTGAGTGGAGTGTGGGTGGGTGTGGGTGGGGTTGTGTGTGTGTGTGAGTGGAGTGTGGTTGGGTGGGGTTGTGTGTGTGTGAGTGGAGTGTGGGTGGGTGTGGGTGGGGTTGTGTGTATGTGAGTGGAGTGTGGGTGGGTGTGGGTGGGGTTGTGTGTGTGTGAGTGGAGTGTGGTTGGGTGGGGTTGTGTGTGTGAGTGGAGTGTGGGTGGGTGTGGGTGGGGTTGTGTGTATGTGAGTGGAGTGTGGGTGGGTGTGGGTGGGGTTGTGTGTGTGTGAGTGGAGTGTGGGTGGGTGTGGGTGGGGTTGTGTGTGTGTGTGAGTGGAGTGTGGTTGGGTGGGGTTGTGTGTGTGTGAGTGGAGTGTGGGTGTGTGTGGGTGGGGTTGTGTGTATGTGAGTGGAGTGTGGGTGGGTGTGGGTGGGGTTGTGTGTGAGTGGAGTGTGGGTGGGTGTGGGTGGGGTTGTGTGTGTGAGTGGAGTGTGGATGTGGGTGGGTGTGGGTGGGGTTGTGTGTGTCTGAATGGAGTGTGGGTGTGGGTGGGGTTGGGTGTATGTGGGTGGGTTTGGGTGTATGTGGGTGGGTTTGGGTGTGTGTGGGTGGGGTTGGGTGTATGTGGGTGGGTGTGGGTGGGGTTGGGTGTATGTGGGTGTGGTTGGGTGTATGTGGGTGGGGTTGGGTGTGTCTGAATGGAGTGTGGGTGGGGTTGGGTGTATGTGGGTGTGTGTGGGTGGAGTTGGGTGTATGTGGGTAGGTGTGGGTGGGTTTGGGTTAGGGCATTCTCAATATATCTGAGGTCTAGACATGAAGAGAACTGCTATTCAAATGGTTTTCTCCTATGTCTAAGGTACGTACTTGAAATTTGTGTCATAAAGGCAGAGAGAGTAAATACATCAATAAACAACATAAACAAAAAAGGTAATGTAGCATTAACCGGACCTCTGATTTAGAATCACACCACCCAAAAGAGTTTGTGTATGTGTGTGTGAGCATGCAGACAACACGTGCTAGAGGAGGAGAGGGAGAGACGGGAGTGTTTTGTAGTCTGCATGAATTTGCCTCTTTGCAAAGTCTCCTGTCTCCACTGCACCCTGTCTGCTGCGTTTAATGAAAGATGATTATTAATGTTCACATGGACGAAGGACTGTCATGTTTCTTTGTGCTGAAAATGTGAGGAGGTGGAAATTTAATTTAAAATATACAGTAAACTGCACTCTTTACCATATTTTATTAGAAGCAATTCAATTGAAATGGATTTATTCAGTGGCTAAATATTTCATTTTATTATTATTCAGGAACCCAGAGAACAATCACTTACACAACAGGCGTGATTTAAATAACATTTAAATTTAAATAACATTTACAGCAGTACAATCATGCGATCTTTTTGAAGAATACACACATGTATCCATATTCACCTACAAAATTAAGAGTGACACAGGGGATTCCCACTTTAAATCTGGGTGACAATTCCTCTAAAGTTACCCAAATTCAAACCGACTCGTGACAAGAGGGCGTAATTCCTAAACCAGAATATGCCCATCAGTGGTGGTGCTGATTTGCATAATGAGGAGACTGGCGTGAGCACCAGAGACGCCGCTGACACGCCGGACGCCGAGCTGCCACTGAACACAGACAAATGTCCATGAGGAGAAACTAGGCGAGGTCTGAGGGTAGACATGGTTCACGGGTGCACAGGCAACACACACACACACGCGCACACACACACACACACACACACACACACACACACACACACACACGTGCTGAGAGTGGCAGACACATACCGTTGTAGAAACTGCAGGTTTGGACCCGTTTTTCCTGACAGCCTGCTGAAACACACTGACAGTAATTCCATCTAGCTCCTTTGCTCTAATTGTTGATTCAATTTGCTAATTACTAATTTGATTTAAGTGGCAACCCCATCATGTGTTCAGGACATGGAGGAGGGGTGGACACGGCTACAGACATGGTTCCTCATGTATGGGGTGGCAGGGTTATGAATATTCTATGAGAGTTCAGTTCTAATTGTTCATGATTTGTTTATTTATTGTTTGTTTATGATTTGTTTATTTTTTCAATTAGATGCTCCACAATACACTCCAGTACTTCCAGACATTGTACGCACACACACACACACACACACACACACACACACACCACACACACACACACACGCGCACACACACTGAATTCAAGTGTTCAAAGTGTTCATATAGACACTATAAGACTATATGACTATAAAACTATATGACTATATGACTATAAGACTATAAGACTATGACTATACGACTATACGACTATATGACTATAAAACTATATGACTATAAGACTATAAGACTATATGACTATAAAAACTATATGACTATATGACTATAAGACTATATGACTATATGATTATATGACTATAAGACTATAAGACTATAAGACTATGACTATAAAACTATATGACTATAAGACTATAAGACTATATGACTATAAAACTATATGACTATAAGACTATAAGACTATATGACTATAAAACTATATGACTATATGACTATAAGACTATATGACTATAAGTATATATGACTATATGACTATAAATATGGCTGCTTCAGTATTACTTCACTACTACTTCACTATTACTATGCCTGCTTCAGTATTACTTCACTATTACTACGACTGTTTAACTATTACTTCACGGTTGCGATTACTGCTTCACTAGTACTATGACTGCTTCACTATTCACTATTACTATGACTGCATCACTATTACTTCATTATTACTAGTATTGCTTCACTATTACTATGACTGCTTCACAATTCACTATTACTATTACTGATTTACTATTACTTCACTATTACTAGTACTAATCTAGTCCTAACCTTAACTCTAACCCTAACTCTAACTCTAACCCTAACTCTAACCTTAATTCTTTTCCATGTGATTGTGGGATTTGACTATGTCAGAAGCACACAGCACTACAAGTCCATTAAAACAGCATACAGCAGGCTGTCTCATCTTACCCATCACACAATCACTGCTGCTTTTACACACATTACAACATCGCTTGAAATTCACAGCTATGTTGTGTTTAGAAGCAGCTGTTTTTTTTTTATTTTTTATGAACAGTTCTTGAACAGTTTTTGCTCACTAATCTGGGTGGTTCTCTGCCATTCTTAGTGTTTGATTAGATAAATAGCAATATTAAAAACATCTGTCAAGCCCTATTAAATGCCTTCCTGGTCCAGTGACTTTGGGAACCTTGGTCACTGAATATTTAATTATTGCGCTAACTAAATAATCAAAAAGTCAATTTTCAAACAGCCCCATACCGTGTTCAGACAATTGCATTTGCAATATCTGTGTGTGTAATCTCCTTCTCAGGCCTGTGTGCCAACACGTGACAGTGTTACACGGAGGGCACCCAACATGTTTCCGTCCTGCAAGCGGACACACCGAGCACGAAGTCCTCCTTCATTCTGACCTCGAACCACAGTGTTTGTTACACAGCGATAGATCGTACAGAGAAAGAGCTCAGAGCACACAATTGATCCTGTTGTGTTCTAACCACTACCGTGCTGTAAATGGCTGAACATTTCATTCGGCACAATAAGTGGTGACACCCCTGACTACCACGCTATGCACTCAGGGCAAAGTGCAGGGTGCAGTATGTAAACATGTGACAACATGTAAACATAATGTAAAAGATGCTTCATTACTATGAGGTGGAACCTTAATCTAAATGTCTGTGGTGCTTAGCACAGAAGAAAGTATGTAAACAAGAACAATGAAAAGACACATAAGTTTAGGATATTATTATTATCATTGGTGTTGTTATTATTATTATTGAGGTATTATTATTTATTCTTCTTATTATTATTATTATTGGTATTATTAAAATTTCGAAATGCAATTGTAATAATGCTCTCTGAGTATTATAACAACAATAACAATAATTATAATGAGGGTGTATGTGTCATTTTATTTAGGTTTGCTTGAACTTTCTAGGACTTAATCATATCATCATAAGTATCATATGAATGAGTATAATATAGTATAATATATAGTATTAAATATAGAATATTGTTTTAAAGTATTTTATGTAAATTTTATTACTTTCTATATTTCATTTTTATTTTTAATAAAATAAATAATTTTTTTAATGGTCAAGTGTTTTTAGGTCAGATTTGGGGAAGCAATTTTACTATTAGGGACAATATGTTACAAGGAAATTATATTAGCAATGAAAAAAAAGTGTGTGTGTGTGTGTGTGTGTGTGTGTGTGTGTGTGTGTGTGTGTGTGTGTGTGTGTGTGTGTGTGTGTGTGTGTGTGTGTGTGTGCATGCGTGCACGTGTGTGTGGGTGTTTGGCAGGCAGTACCAGGCTGGGTCAAAGCAGCTTAGTTCCAAATCATTGGATAACCTACTTGTACACTGTACCTGCTCCCACTCACCCGCATGGTCATTACACACACACACACACACACACACACACACACACACACACACACACACACACACACACACACACACACACACACACACACACACAAACAGACATAATTCTATATATTATATATTATTGAGAATCTTGGAATGGTGTCAGTGTGACAGCAGACCACTTATAATCAGATCTACACTACACTTTAATCAGATCTACACTACACTTTAATCAGATCTACAGTACACATTAATCAGATATACACTACACTTTAATCAGATCAACACTACAGTTTAATCAGACCACAGTACTCTTTAATCAGATCTACAGTACACTTGAATCAGATCTACAGTACACTTGAATCAGATCAGATAGTCCTCATTATAGCCTCACACATCTTTCCTGCATCATGGACCTCATCATTTCATTACATTTCAGGTTCATGCTTTTTATGATTTTAGCTGTTGTCATTACTTTTATTTCTTTGTCTTTGTTTTAACAGATGGGACACAGAGTCAGTACGGTTCAGGAAGACTTATGTAGGCTACTGGTGGGCCACTAGATGGCGCTGTAGGTTTGTGGAGTACATGGAGACAAGCGTGGAGTCCATTCTGTGCCGTGTACCCTGACACTGGAGCAAACACAGTCCTCGTGATCCTCAGCGCCATCAGTCTTTATGTGGCATTGTTATCAAAGGACTAAGTGAAAACTGTTTTAAGTGAAACTGAACAGTTTGAACAGTGTTGTGTGTGTGTGGATGTGTGTGCGTGTGTGTGGTGTGTGTGTGTGTGTGTGTGTGTGTGTGTGTGTGTGTGTGTGTGTGTGTGTATCCACAAGGTGTGTTATTTAGCAGTGTAGGAGATACAAATGCTGATGCCCTGTTTACAGTAACAATCCAAGTTATGGAGTGTATGAAATTGTGTGTGTGTGTGTGTGTGTGTGTGTGTGTGTGTGTGTGTGTGTACAGTGCCAGCTGCCCACTTCAGCACCACATGACACAAAGCCTTCCCTTTTCCCTCTCCTCTCTCTCTCTCTCTCTCTCTCTCTCTCACTCCCACCTCCCTCTCTCTCTCTCTCTCACTCCCCACCTCCCTCTCTCTCTCTCCCTCTCTCTCTCTCTCTCTTACACTCCTTTATCCCCTTCTCCTTCTCTCTCTTACCCCCCCCCCCCCCATCCTCCCTCAAACCCGGCCCCCATCTCTTCTCTCTGGTTTTAAGAGGTCGACAGTTTTTGAACAGAGCCAGTAACACTTGTGTCCCCCCCCCCCCCCCCCCCCCCCCCCCGCAAAAGAGAATATCTGTCAGTGAGCAGGTACGAGGATACACCATTACTGTGCACACAACTCTCAAACTAACCCCCTTTTCATTCGTTCCACTCCACCCCTCCACCCCTCTCTCCTCCACCCATCCTGCACCACCCTTCTACACAGCTACAGCTCCCAACTCTCCCTCATGTGCATGAAATGCATTGTGAAAACGGGAGGCTGGAGGGGAATTGAGTCTAACAAATAGCCTGAAAGGAAAACGCAGCATATCAAACCCGCCGCCATCAGCAGGCGAGGACAGACCCATTTCCTTCCCGGCTTCACATGTCGACACACAGCAAACAGGCGTGTTGACGCCAGAGGAGAGGGGGGCCGGCAGGCGCTGTCTGTGTTTTGTTGTGCTGTCACTCCAGTTTGAACGGGGCAGTTGGCGTTCGAGTGTTCGTCTAGTTGGAGGAAGGAGAGGCGGTGTTTGTTCGAGTATTGACCGTTTTCGGGAAAGGCCCGTTGCCACGGCGAGGGCGATGTTTACTGAGTGTGCGGCCCCTCCTACATTCCACAACACATCTGTAGTTTAAAACTTCTGTAGTTAAACACATCTGTAGTTTAACACATCTGTAGTTTAACACTTCTGTGGTTTAACACTTCTGTGGTTTTCTTGTTTCTCATCTGAAGTTGTAAATGAAGTCAAAGATAAAGAACCAGAGGACAGTGGAGCGATCAGAACATCTTTTTGTTTTGATGTTACAACAAATGCATTTGTTTCATAATGATAACATAATGACCCTAATAACCTGTTTCTAGAGGGCAGGGCTGTTGTTTGTTTGTGAGAGAGGAAGAATATTTTTGTGGTCAATATTATGATCTGTAGACTTGTATGGGCTGTTTCACATCTAGAGTCATCAGGCCTATTACTCGAGCACGGCTGTCACCATCAAAGCACTATTTCAGGTCTGTGTATTTGTGTGTGTGTGTGTGTGTGTGTGCGTGTGTGAGTGTGTGTGTGTGTGTGTGTGTGTGTGTGTGTGTGTGTGTGTGTGTGTGTGTGTGTGTGTGCATGTGTGCGCATGTGAGCCACATCATTGATATTCGGCTAGTAAAGCAGCAACCTTTCCGCACAGATCAGGAGAATACTAATGCCCTGTCTCTCTAGTAGTTTGAAACAACTACATTACAGAAGGCGTCCCCAGCTATTGTGAAGCTGACATACACACACACACACAAACACACACACACACACACACACACACACACACACACACACACACACACACACACACACACACAATCACTTCTGGTCCTGAATGCACAGGCAGAGAGAGAGGGAGAGAGAGAGAGAGAGAGAGAGAGAGAGAGAGAGAGAGAGAAGAGAGAGAGAGAGAGAGAGAAAGAGGGAAAGAGACAAAGAGAGAGAAAGAGGGTGAGAGAGGAAGAGGGAGAGGAAGAGATAGAGAAAGATAGTAATGACAGACCATTATTCAGTACACATCACAAACACACTCTCTCTCTCTCTCTCTCTCTCTCTCTCTCTCTCACACACACACACACACACACACACACACACACACACACACACACACACACACACACACACACACACACACACTTTTATAAGACCAGAGATAATGTAACATGGACAGTTGTAGAGTTGTAGACTTAAGACTTAAAGAGTTAAAGACTTAGCGTTGTAGAGTTGTAGAGTTAAAGAGTTGTGGAGTTAGAGTTGTAGAGTTATACATTTATAAAATATCTGTATCTATAATATCTGTTTCATAATAATTATAATAATAACAATATTATCATGACAACTATCATTGTTATATCATGATTTAAAAACTATTATCAGCATTATAATATCTATAATCATTATTGTAATATTATCATCATTATAATTACTATCATCATATTATGATCACTATAATATAATTATTATCTTTCATCATCATCACCATCACCAATATCATCAGCATAATTATCATGACCATAATCTTCATCACCATCATTACCACGATCATCATCCTCGCCATTGTTGTCACTTTGTTTAGCATATTAGACGCATTATTTTATTTATGCTGATTTATATGCTGAGTCCACATAATGTTACAGAAGTGTTGTTTTGAACCCCAGTCAGGATGACATCACCACCCCACATGGCCTGTTCAGGGCTGCTCAGCTCCACCTGCTCCATAGCCATCAAACCTGTTTGGCTTCAACTAAAGCACCAGGTCCTGCTCTGCTTACTGTCCTGCTCTGCTTACTCAACGTGATACACACCAATTTTCTTCTCCTCTGTGTTTCTCCCTTATGTTTCTCCATTGTTTCTCCCTTGTGTTTCTCCACTGTGTCTCTCCTCTGTGTTTCTCCCTTATGTTTCTCCATTGTTTCTCCCTTGTGTTTCTCCTCTGTGTCTCTCCATTGTGTCTCTCCTCTGTTTCTCCCTTGTGTCTCTCCATTGTGTCTCTCCTCCGAGTTTCTAGTCTGTGTTTTTCCAATGTGTCTCTCCTCTGTGTTTTTCCACTGTGTCTTTCCTCTGAGTTTCTCCTCTGTGTTTCTCCTCTTTCTCTCTCATCTATGTTTCTCCTCCGTGTCTCTCCTGTGTTTCTCCACTGATTTTGTTCTGAATCTATCCTCTGTGTTTCTCCTCTGTCTCTCCTATGAGTATCTCCTGTCTCTTTCCTCTGTGTCTCTCCTCTGTGATTCTCATCTGTGTCTCTTATCTGTGTCTCTCTACCGAGTCTCTCCTCTGAGTCTCTCTTCTGTTTCTCCTGTGTCTTTCCTTTGTCTCTTTCCTCTGTTTCCTCCACTGTGTCTCTCCAGAGTTTCTCCTCTGTGTCTCTCCACTGAGGTTCTTTTGTGTTTCTCTTCTGTCTCTCTCCTCTGATATTGTAAAAACATTTTCGCTAACTGAAATAAATAATAATGGTTAAATTAAAAGAAAAAACAATAACTAACTGTAACTGTATTACATGTTTAGAAAACATTCTGAAATTATAGATAGGATACCCTTCGTTTTTGTGTTTGTCAATTTATTTATAAGTCTTATGGATTGATATGAAATCGATTTTTTCCACTAGAAATTTTACACTAGCTGAAAGAACCGTATGGCACCTCATGGTCCGTCATGTTTCTTGTTTACATCTCCTGCTTGCCATGCTAGCTAAAAGTTCGGGAAAAAAGGCAGAGTCCTGTATGGGTTTCTTTGTTAATATTACTACGAGAAAGACTACATGTCTTGTAGTGGAAACAGGTGATAAAATATATGGAGTAGTTCTCAAGAGGTAAAAACCCCACGAATCTCAAAGCTCACACAAGAGGGCTAACTGCCAGTTCCTTGACACGCTAGCGCCTCTGAGTAGCTCCCGCCGAAAGAGAAGCACCCATCCCGCTGGGTAGCACCGGGAAGGAGAACCGTAATGGACCGTCTTCACCAGTGATCACATAGTTGCTGGTTAGTTAATATGCAAGAAAACCACAAGCGGGCGGGTGCACTAGTTAATGTATTGAGAGTCAACACAACTGTGTGACTCGATTGCCCTTCAAAAAGTTTAGCTTTTCACTCAAACCACAATAGGGTTACGTTCCTATGTTCGTGTCTGTCCTTATAATTTACAGCAGCAATATTACACATTTTGCACTTAAGGCTGCTATCTTGTGGACTATTACAGTTTTGTGGACAGTTGGTTGTTCAACAGTAATTCAATGCATTTTTTAAAATGGTATTGTCACGCTACGGTCCACGAACCCTTCCTTTTGGGCGTGTGTTAACGTTGTCTGTGTCTACTCGTCTGCGTCAGTGTAGCTCCGTGGGTGCGGGTGTGTCTTGTCATTATCCGTCTCACCTGTGGCTCGTCTCGTCATCACGTGGGGTTGATGTGGTCTGTCTATTTAATGTGCGTTCGCGCAGTCTTGTGCTCGTCGTTGTCTAAGTCTGCACGTTGTGAGCGTCGTCTATGTTACTCGTGCGCTATTGCGCAATACCTGTGCACTTAATAAAGTGACCGTGAGTGAAACTGAAGGATTCTGTGTCTCGTCCGTCTGCCGCCTCCCGCGTCACAGGTATCTTTTGATGAGTTTTTTATTACACAATATTTACTTTGAACTTTTGAATCCTGCACCTGCCGAATAACCCAAAGTATGAAAAAACTAAAACTAATACTAAAACGAATGAAAACTAAACTAAAACTAAGCTTAAAAATGTAAACTAATAAAAAACTAGCAAACATGCTCGACAAATGAATTAAAACTAAATGAATTGTGAAAAGTCACAATTAAATAAAAACTAAACTATAATGAAAAATCCAAAACTATTATAACTTTGCTCTGTGTGTCTCCTCTGTCTCTCGCCTCTGTGTTTCTCCAGAGTTTTCTTCTCTGTGTTTCTCCTCTATGTCTCTCCCCTGTCTCTCTCCTCTGTGTTTCTCCACTGGGTTTCTCCTCCGTGTTTCTACGATTCCTCTCTGAGTTGTGTGCTACACCCATGTACCTTGGCCAGAATGCCTATAGACCCAGATGTCTCATTTCTAGGACGCGTAATGGGTGTTGCTTCTCAACTGCTGACTTGTGTTGGCCACATGCTGTATCTTACTGTTGTACAGAGCTTCTGATTGACCTCCATTCCACTGGAACTGAATGTGATTTAAACTGTTCATAACACCCTGTCCACCATGAACAGCCCAGTGTGAAGGTTGGGGTTAGGGTGTGCCATCATTACATCATTATCAGAATACTCTAATGTCACTGTATGTATCAAACGCCATGAAATTACATATGCTGGTTTATATTTCCTGGATAATAGTCACTAATATATTATTCTAGGTCTCTAAAGAAATAAACAATAGTTTTTGTCCCCACAATTTGTGTTAAATTGCATCTGTGTGCACCTTCCAACTCCCAGAGGAGACAGGAACAGGCAGCCCATGCAGAATGTGGAGCCCCAACCTCTTACCCCCCCACTCCTCACAACAGAAAGCATCGTGGGTAATGAATTGCCCTGCTCTTGTTTATTAACCTCTGCTAATGAAAGCGCCAGGACACTATTGTTCTTCTAATGAACCTTCAATGACAGGACAGAGCTCTGTCTTCGTCCTCCGACACCACAGCTAAATTAGAATTCTATCCTTCTCTCTTTTTCCCTCTCTCTCTGTCCTGGAGAGGGGCAGAAGTGTCTAGTTGTTGCCTCTGTGTTTGGAGTGGAGCTGGAGGAATGAGGCTGGTGGTGTCCCTGGCCCGTGGGTCAGCCGTGGACTGCAGCAGCCCCAGTTAACCCCTGCAGCGCTGCTGAACACAACTAATGAGTCACTCTGCTTCACTGGGGTTTAAGTACCACAGGTGCCCCACCGCACCACCTCACCACCTCACTACCTACCCCCACCTCACTACCGCACCACCTCACTACCTCACTACCACACTACCTCACTACCACATACCACCTCACTACCACACCACCTCACTACCGCACCACCTCACTACCTCACTACCACACCACCTCACTACCACACCACCTCACTACCGCACCACCTCACTACCGCACCACCTCACTACCTCACTACCCGCACCACCTCACTACCTCACTACCGCACCACCTCACCACCTCACTACCACACTACCTCACTACCACACCACCTCACTACCTCACTACCGCACCACCTCACTACCTCACTACCACATCCACCTCACCACCTCACCACCTCACTACCACACCACCTCACTACCTCACTACCGCAACCACCTCACTACCTCACCACCTCACTACCGCACCACCTCACTACCTCACCACCTCACTACCTCACCACCTCACTACCACCCCCACCTCACTACCACCCCCACCTCACTACCGCACCACCTCACTACCTCACCACCTCACAACCCTCACTACCTCACCACCTCACTACCTCACTACCACCCCCCACCTCACTACCACCCCCACCTCACTACCACCCCCCCACCTCACTACCACACCACCTCACTACCTCACTACCGCACCACCTCACTACCTCACTACCTCACCACCTCACTACCGCACCACCTCACTACCACCCCCCACCTCACCACCTCACTACCTCACCACCACCCCCACCTCACTACCACACCACCTCACTACCTCACTACCGCACCACCTCACTACCTCACTACCGCACCACCTCACAACCGCACCACCTCACTACCGCACCACCTCACTACCACAAACCACCTCACCACCTCACTACCACCCCCACATCACTACCGCACCACCTCACTACCCACCCCCACCTCACTACCACACCCACCTCACTACCTCACTACCGCACCACCTCACTACCTCACTACCACACCACCTCACTACCACCCCCACCTCACTACCTCACTACCGCACCACCTCACCACCTCACTACCTCACACCACCCCCACCCACCTCAACCTCACTACCCACACCACCTCACTACCGCACCACCTCACTACCACACCACCTCACTACCTCACTACCACAACACCTCACTCACAACCTCACTACCGCACCACCTCACTACCTCACTACCGCAACACCTCACCCTCACTACCTCACTACCGCACCACCTCACTACCTCACTACCACCCCCACCTCACAACCGCCACCACCTCACTACTGCACCACCTCACCACCACCCCCACCTCACTACCGCACCACCACCTCACCACCGCACCACCACCAACTACCCGCCCCACCACACTACAAACCCCCACCGCACCACCTCAACACCTCACTACCACCAGCACCCACCTCACCACTTCACTACCCACCTCCCACCTCACTACCACCCCCACCTCACTACCGCACCACATCACTACCGCACCACATCACCACCGCACCACCACACCACCGCCCCACCACACTACAACCCCACCCGCACCACCTCACTACCGCACCACCTCACCACCGCACCACCTCACTACCGCCCCACCACACACTACACCCCACCGCACCACCTCACTAACCGCACCACCTCACTACCGCACTACCACCCCCACCTCACTACCGCACCACCTCACTACCGCACTACCACCCTCCACCTCACTACCGCACCACCGCACTACCGCACCACCTCACCACCTCACTACCACCCCCACCTCACTACCGCCCCACCACACTACAACCCCACCGCACCACACCTCACCACCTCACTACCACCCCCACCTCACTACCACACCACCTCACCTACTACCACACCACCTCACCACCTCACTACCACCCCCACCTCACTACCGCACCACCTCACCACCTCACCACCTCACTACCGCACCACCTCACCACCTCACTACCACCCCCACCTCACTACCGCACTACCGCACCACCTCACTACCGCCCCACCACACTACAACCCCACCGCACCACCTCAACACCTCACTACCACCCGCACCACCTCACCACCTCACTACCACCCCCCACCTCACTACCACCCCCCACCTCACTACCGCACCACATCACTACCGCACCACATCACCACCGCACCACCACACCACACCCGCCCCACCACACTACAACCCCACCGCACCACCTCACTACCGCACCACCTCACTACCCGCACCACCTCACCACCGCACCACCTCACTACCCGCCCCCCCACCACACTACAACCCCACCTGCACCACCACACTACCGCACCACCTCACTACGCACTACCACCACCCACCTCACTACCGCACCACCTCACTACCGCACTACCACCCCCCACCTCACTACCCGCACCACCGCACTACACGCACCACCTCACCACCTCACTACCACCCCCCACCTCACTACCGCCCCCACCACACTACAACCCACCGCACCACCTCACCACCTCACTACCACCCCCACCTCACTACCACACCCACCTCACTACCACACCACCTCACCACCTCACTACCACCCCCACCTCACTACCGCACCACCTCACCACCTCACTACCGCACCACCTCCCACCTCACTACCACCCCCCACCTCACTACCGCACTACCGCACCACCTCACTACCGCACCACCTCACCACCTCACTACCACCCCACACCTCACTACCGCACCACCTCACTACCGCACCACCGCACTACCGCACCACCGCACTACCACACTACCGCACCACCGCACCACCTCAACACCTCACTACCACCCCCCACCTCACTACCGCACCACCTCACTACCGCACCACATCACTACCGCACCACATCACCACCGCACCACCACAACCCACCGCCCCACCACACTACAACCCCACCGCACCACCTCACTACCGCACCACCTCACTACCGCACCACCTCACTACCGCCTCACCACACTACAACCCCACCGCACCACCTCACTACCACCCCCCACCTCACTACCACCCCCACCTCACTACCGCACCACCTCACCACCGCACCACCTCACCACCTCACTACCGCACCACCTCACAACCGCACCACCGCACCGTCGCGCACCACCGCACCACCACACTACCGCACCACCCTCACTACCGCACCACCTCACTACCGCACCACCTCACTACCGCACCACCACACCACCTCACTACCGCACCACCTCACCACCGCACCACCACACTACCGCACCACCACCACACCACCGCACCACCACACCACCACACCACCTCACTACCGCACCCTCCCCCTGCACAGACCCCTCCCCCTACACAGGCCCTCCCCCTGCACAGACCCCTCCCCCTACACAGGCCCCTCCCCTGTACAGATCTATCCCCCTACACAGAATCAGAATCAGATCAAGTCGCTCTGGATAAGAGCGTCTGCTAAATGCCATAAATGTAAATGTAAATATACACAGGCCCCTCCCCCTGCACAAGACCCTCCTTCTGCATAGACCCCTCCCCCTATTCATGCTGCACTGCTGAATAAATCTCCACCCACTCTGTCTACTATTAATGTTTCAAATATTTCAAATATCTTGTATAATCTTCAGAAATGGTAAATTGCCATTGCAATGCCATTCCTCACATTGACATCCACAGTCATCACTTTGATTTTGGGGGGGTCACCTGCTTTCAGACTGCTGGGTTTTACCAGAAGGGTTTTTACAGAAGGGTTTTACATCAGGGATTTAGAGCAGGGTTTCCTTCCTACTGAGTTTCTTTTTTATTTGTATGTATGTGTTTTAACATTTTTAAAATAAATCAAACAGTGCTAATGAACCACTATTACTGACATCTGCAGGAACCTAACAACTAAATAAATGTGCCCATCACATCTCAAGCCTTCATACTGTCAGACATGGCATCTCCAAGAGGACAAACCGAGACAGCTTGGAGACAACAAGACAGGACGAGGGAGAGACAGGGAGAGAGAGACAGGGAGAGAGACAGGGAGAGAGAGACAGAAACACTCTACACCTTTACACATGCAGCAGATATTCCAGTTGACTGGTCTGCTTCTCCAGAACTCCAGTTTCATCAAAGGTGATGTTGAAATGTTAAAATACACAGACCCATGATATTAGTTTTTGCATTTATAGCATAACATTGGGAACCACTAACTCATGTAACCTCTACTGACCTGCTGCACTCTGCCTTAAACTCATTTAACATTCTACAACCAGGAACAATACAATGCACCTAAAACAGCAGAGAAGAGAATGAAGTATTTTATTATGAGCTCAGAGACAAAAGAGTGTGTTGTTTGTCTAAGTGATTAAAGGTGATGCCGGTATGTTGATGGTCTGTCCTTTTAATCAGCGGGTGAATGTTATTATGACCTTGATTAAATCTTCATATTGTCACCGCTCATCAAGACAAACGGGTAGGAGGGCCATTTTGATTGCAGTGATTTCATTGTGTGTGCGCATGTATGTGTGTGTTTGTATGTGTGTGCATGTGGGTGTAGGGGATGTGTGTTCATTTAGGTGTGTATTTACATTTAGGGGTGTGTGTGTATTGTGTGTGTGTTTGTGCATGTAAGGGTATGTGTGCATATATGTGTTTGTTGGTGTGTGTGCATAGGGGTGCATGTGTGTATAGGGGTATGTGTGTGTAGAGGTGTGTGTGTAGGGGTCTGTGTATATGTGTAGGGCTGTGTGTGTAGGTGTGTATGTATTTTGGGGTGTGTATGTGTACGGTGTGTGTATGTGTATAGGTGTGTGTGTAGATGTGTGTGTGTATAGGGGTGTATGTGTGTATATATGTGTTTGTGTGTGTATAGGTTTGTGTGTATGTGTAGGGGTGTTGTGTGTGTGTATGTGAAGGGGTGTGTGTGTGTA
>NW_027506916.1:7500-12500 GCF_052324685.1 Brachyhypopomus gauderio | reverse complement strand
GGAGAGAGAGAGAGAGAAGAGGGGAGGGAGGGGGGGGGAGAGAGAGAGAGAAGAGGGGAGGGAGGGGGGGGAGAGAGAGAGAGAGAGAAGGGGGGTGTCTCCTCCGCACAACCCGCAGATGAACACCGCAGCAATTACGAGCAACAATAGTGCTCAAACACAGCGCTACAGATTCATTACCTTTAACAGCCTTCCGCGCGTTTCTGAACTCCCCCATATCCCCCTTTTCTTCTCTTTTCCACTCTCTTATTCAGTAGACTCATTACAGAGGCCACCCCCCCCCCCCCCTCAACACACCTGGGCGAAAGTACAACACACACACACACACACACACAACTGTAAAAATGTAGAACTGCAAATGTATCGTAGTTTCTGGTATGGTGTGTTGGTTGGATGGTAAGACGTTAAGCTGACCCCTGACTCCTCTAGAGCTTAGCTTGGCTTTGTTCAGCTCTACACACACACACACACACACACACACACACACACACACACACACCCCACCACCACCACCTCCACATAGACATATCTGTACAGAGTAGCACTCAAGGCATTTGGGCTGTGCTATAACTGTGTTGTCTATCTGTTTAGAAGATGGCAGGCTGGCTGCTTGTTGCTCGTCACTTGTAGTAAGATGACAAAAGAGACAGACTCCTCTCTCAGACTCCTCTAATAAACTCCTCTCACAGATGTCATGTTTCACAACCTCCTCTCTCTCTCTCTCTCTCTCTCTCTCTCTCTCTCTCTCTCTGCTTTTATCTTTGATATTTTTGCAGATGTCAGATTTTGCTACCAGGTCCTTTTTTTACCCGGTGAGGCTCCAGCATGACTGATGGAGTCCCAGAATGGAAAGAGAACAATGTCTCACTGTCCCACTGTCTCACTGTCCTGCTGCTCCGCCCCCTCGAGACAGAACTCCTCCTTCATCTCCAGCTTGGACAGTGTGAAGGCAGGCCAAGCAGCAGCACAGTGAAAGGGAAGACGGCCACAGTGGTCCATAATGCCGTAACTTTTCAAGAATCCCACTGGTCCAAAACCACACATGTCCTTACTGCCACAATTCCAGAACCACACTGGGCCAGAACCACACTGTTACAGTGGACAGGGCTGGTAGATGGTGATTAATCAATATTCATTTTGAAGAGTTTTGCGAGTAGTGTGATTGTGTTTGTATAACAGAGAGAGAGTGATTGTGTGTGTGTGTGTGTGTGTGTGTGTGTGTGTGTGTGTGTGTGTGTGTGTGTGTCTCAGAGGGATTGTGTGTGTCAGAGAGAGAGAGATTGTGTGTGTGTGTGTGTGTGTGTGTGTGTGTGTGTGTGTGAGTGTGTCAGAGAGAGAGAGATTGTGTGTGTGAGCCAGAGAGAGAGAGTGAGTGAGTGTATCTGGGCAGTAATGAGGAGCACATATGGGATTGGGAGATGGCCCTCGTTAAGCAGTGAGATAGGAGAAACATCCTGTCATGGGTACCAGTGCCTGTGAGTACCAGACGGGGCACACACACACATAGACACACACACATGCATATACAAACACATACACACAAAGTTTCAAAATGTCTGGATGCCTAAAGTTGTCATTAATATAAATACACAATGACAGCGTAGAACAAATGGCAGGTGATGTTTTCTGTAGCTGAGAGATGTTTCACCTACTCCCTCGAAGGGAAGCTTGTGTTTAGTTCAGTGGTGGCACCTGTTTAGCTGAGCCCAGCTGCCACAGTGCCCTGGGCTATGCCATCAGGACCACGACACAGGACTCTCTCTCTCTCTCTCTCTCTCTCTCTCTTTCTCTCTCTCTCTCTCAGATCTTTTACCAGCTGTCACCCCAACAACTGAGTCCATCATTCAGGCATCTGGGCAGACAGCCACTGAGCTTCTCCTGCTCTCTTCTTTACTGCCAGTAAGATGGAACCAGTGCAGGACCAGTGCAGGACCAGTGCAGGACCAGTGCAGGACCAGTGCAGGACCAGTGCAGGGCCAGTGCAGGGCCAGTGCAGGGCCAGTGCAGGACCAGTGCAGGACCAGTGCAGGACCAGTGCAGGGCCAGTGCAGGGCCAGTGCAGGACCAGTGCAGGACCAGTGCAGGGCCAGTGTTGAAAGAACGTGGCAAGTTCAGCTTCCTCAGACGACTATGTAAACAATCCTGCCACTACACCTGTCAATCTCTCTCTCCTTCACTCTCCCCTCTCACCTGTTGTTTTTTCTTTCCTCTCTCTCTCTCTCTCTCTCTCCCCCTCTTTCTCTCTATCTTTCCACTGCCATTGTGTGATAGTGCTGCTGATGGTTCTTGTCAGCTTGCGTGTCCTGCTCACACTGCAGGACTGTAGGGGCCACCTGCGGGCTCCGTGTGCGGGCTCCGTGTGCGGGCTCCGTGTGCGGGCTCCGTGTGCGGGCTCCGTGTGCGTGCTCCGTGTGCGGGCTCCGTGTGCGGGGGCCGTATTGCCCCTCACGTCCATCTCCCGCCCACAAGCCAGTTGTACATTAAGAGCTAGAATAGACCCACTTTAAAGGACCTGCACTAGCTCTGACACACAGCATTGCCATAGGGGTCAGTAGCACAGCACTAAATCTGGAGGTATTTGCATATAAAAAAGTTTGGACTGGAGGTGACTGTAAGACACACAGATGCATGCGTGTGTACGTGAGGTTCATGTGTGTGTGTGTCTGCACGTGTATATGTAAGCTTCACATGTGTGTGTCTGCACGTATGCATGTAAGGTTCATTATGTGTGTGTCTGCTCATTTGTTCGTAAGGTTCGTGTGTGTGTGTCTGCGCATGTGTATGTAAGGTTCATGTGTGTGTGTGTGTGTGCATGTGTACGTAAGGTTCACGTGGATGTGTCTGTGCATGTGTATGTAAGGTTCACACGTGTGTGTCTGCGTGTGTGTGTGTATGCGTATGTATGGTTCACGTGTGTGTGCGCATGTATGTAAGGTTCGTGTGTGTGTGTGTATGTAAGGTTCACGTGTGTGTGTGCGTATATGTAAGGTGTGTGTGTGTGTGTGTGTGTGTGTGTGTGTGTAAGGTTCACGTGTGTGTGCGCGTGTATGTAAGGTGTGTGTGTGTGTGTGTGTCTGTGTGCTAGTATGTAAGGTTCACGTGTGTGTCTGTGTGCGTGTATGTAAGGTGTGTGTGTGTGCGCGTGTATGTAAGGTTCACGTGTGTGTGTGCGAGAATGTAAGGTTCACGTGTGTGTCTGTGTGCGTGTATGTAAGGTGTGTGTGTGTGTGTGTGTGTGTGTGTGTGTGTGTGTGTGTGTGCGCGTGCGCGCGCGTGTATGTAAGGTTCACGTGTGTGTCTGTGTGCGTGTATGTAAGGTGTGTGTGTGTGTGTGTGTGTGTGTGTGTGTGTGTGTGTGCGTGCGTGCGCGCGCGTGTATGTAAGGTTCACGTGTGTGTGCGTGTGTGTGCGGTTCACGTGAGGTACGGTAGGCCTGATTAGTCCTGCTGCATTAATATGACGCGTCTTCTTTGAGCCCCTCCCTCTGGAGCGGCGGGCCAGTGGGGAGGAGGGGCCACAGGCTGCCAGCCAAATCACTGGCACATGCTAATGAGGCCTGCGTGGCCAATCAGGCTGATACCCAGAGACCCACCACCGTATGGCCAAGCAGCGGGAGAACCCTCCTCCACAAATGTCACCCATGCTGGAGTCTCACACACACACACACACACACACACACACACACACATACACACACACACACTACATACGCATGCGCACACACACATACACGCACACATAAACACACAACACAACATATACACACACATATACACACACACACTACATACGCATGTGCACACACACACACATGCACAAACGCACACCACACACACATACACATACACACACACTCCACACACACTTGCTCCCTCACACACACACACACGGGCACATGCACACGTCCATACACATGCATATACATACACATGCACGCACATACACATACACACATGAATCCACATACACACGTCCACATACACATATGAACCTACACACACACACACACCTGCACATACCAACACACTCACACGTTCACACGTGTATATACATATGAACACATACACATGCATATAAATAAACACACATTCACATCCACCAATACACACATACAACATTAAACTAACATACTAAACTGATGAATTATTAATGAATAGAATCTTGAATACTAGCCAAATGAATCCTAACCAATACTACACTACTGAATGCTATTGAATACCATGTTAATGAATACTAACAAATACTTTCCTATTGAATACTACACTAATACTGGCACCCAGACCCCCCTCACTGAGCAGCGATCGCACCACGACACCCATGACAGAGCACACAAACATCAAAACTGGAGATTTAAGGATTCGTTGTTTGTCTTTAGTGTCTCCAGAAAAATCATGATTTTTTTTAGAACGCAGAATGTTCATTATGATTTCTATTAAGATAAATATTGATTATTTTCTGAGACTTTAGAGGATGTAATTAGTGTACTGATGAGGTCCTTTCCGAGGTTAAAACGCTTGCAGGGCCGGGTCAGTCTCTCTACCTTGTAGGGATGCTGTGTTACTCTGAATTTCAGAACAACACTTCTGCTGAAAGTTCGTTCCCAGGAGGTATCACACCACACACTACATTCAATTACCGTTGTTTAAATGTTTAAACAGCAGCGTTCTGCTTATTATGAAGGAAAACAAACACACTGATAGACCTGCCAGTCCGCTCTCCTAGCAACAATGCTGCCGTGGTAATATTTATCCTCCCATTTCACACGGTGTTGTGTGGCAACCTGACTGGTACCCTACAAGTTTCTAATGATGTTTTTATTGGATTTCTATTAACAAGTTCTCAAGTGTCAAAAATGTCTTTGCATTTACATTATACAATTTATTATGGTCTGTTTGTTTAGTTACATCCAATTAAAGCTTTCAGCAGAGTAAATTAATTTTATTTCTATTAAATTTTTTTATGATCTTCTAGCACCAGTTTGATATTTCTAATTTAAAAGT
>NW_027506916.1:0-5000 GCF_052324685.1 Brachyhypopomus gauderio | reverse complement strand
TGTGAGCACCAGTGAATAGGCATAACTGAAGAGAGAGTGTGTGTGTGTGTATGTGTGTGTGTGTGTGTATGTGTATATGTGTGTGTGTGTATATATATATATATATATATGTGTGTCAGTGTGTGTGCGCGTATGTGTGAGTGCGTGTATGTGTGTGTATTTGTGTGTGCGGCTGTGCGTGCGTGTGTGTGCATGTGTGTGTGCGCGTATGCGTTTGTGTGTGCGCGTATGCGTTTGTGTGTGCGCGTATGCGTTTGTGCCGTGTGTGCGCGTGTGTGTGTGCGTATGCGTGTGTGGTGTGTGCGTATGCGTGTGTGTGTATGTGTATGCGTATGCGTGTGTATGCGTATGCGTGTGTGTGCGTATGGCGTGTGTGCGTGCGCGAGTGTGTGTGTGTGTGTGTGTGTGTGTGTGTGTGTGTGTGTGTGTGTGTGTGTGTGTGTGCGTGCGAGTGGTCTGATTAATTATTGCAAGGCAGCTAGGTGCCGTGCTGGCGTCTCAGTCCAGTGGGCCGGTGCAGGTTGCTGCCTTTGGTCACGTGGGCGTGCCTCATTAACGGGCCTCTCGGGACCCGACAGAAATTGTTAGCTGGACATGATGGCCGACTCCATCAGACCCAGACGGCCTGCTGCTCCACCTACCTCCACCTGACCCCCACCCACATCCCCTCCCCCCCTCCCCCTTACTGGGACGGGAGAGAGGATCCCCTCATCCGGCAAACCAGAGGGGCCTAACAAGGCCGTCTGTACAACACCTGTAATAAAACCCATCCAAAAGGCGCCCAGGGAACTGAACTGCCGGCCGTTTGATTGGGCCGACTGGGGGTCTGTGAGGGGGGGTGGGAGAGTGGGGGGTGTAGGGAGCACCGAGGCCGATCCATAATTGATGTGCGTGCACAATTACGGAGCCTCCAGACATGAGCAAAGTGCTGCACAACTGAGCCTCAAAGATTGTTGAATTTTAACAGCCGCTGCATAAACTGAAGGTGCCTGCCACTCTGAGATGTTCTGCTCCCTATGGGTGGACACCAACACACACACACACACACACACGCAGAAGACTGCATATGTGTAGGGCTCTAGATATTTCTGTCTGTGTGTGTGTGTGTGTGTCTGTGTGTGTGTGTGTGTGTGTGTGTGTGTGTGTGTGTGTGTGTGTGTGTGTGTGTGTGTGTGTGTGTGTGTGTGTGTGTGGCTCTAATTTGCTTCCAACTTTGTGTCTCGGTGTTCATTTGATTTCTTGCTTGTTGTTTTGGTGGAGTTTGTTTTCCCGTCTGTAAGTTTCTCGCCTGTCCCGTGAGGTGATATAATTACATACATACAGATTTGGATTTTGTTGTTGTTTCTGTGTTGATGGGTTAAATTTCGTTATTGATACAATACAATAATATATGTTTATATAGGTACATTTGTATAGGTGACTTTATATAGGTATGTTGATATAGGTGACTTTATACAGGCATGTTTATATAGGTGACTTTATATAAGTAAATACATAGGTACATTTATATAGGTATGGATAACATATATAAATTTATATAAGTATATAAGTATGTATAAATATCACTTCCATGGCCACAGGTGTATAAAATGAAACACCTAATCATGCAGACTGTTTTTACAAACATTCATGAAATAATGGGTCACTCTCAGGAGCTCAGTGAATTCCAGTGTAGAACTGCCTGTGCAACAAATCCAGTCATGAAACGTCCTCACTCCTAAATATTCAACTGTCAGCTGTATTATAAGAAAATGGAAGTATTTGGTAACGACAGCAACTCATTCATGAAGTGGTAGGACACATAAACTGACAGAGCGGGGGTCAGCAGATGCTGAAGCGCATAGTGTGAAGAGGTCACCAACTTTCTACAGAGTCAATCACTACAGACATCCAAACTTCATGTGGCCTTCAGATTAGCTCAAGAACAGTGCAGAGAGCTTCAAGGAATGAGTTTTCATGGTCGAGCAGCTGCATCCAAGCTATACATCACCAAGTACAATGCAAAGCGTTGGATGCAGTGGTGTAAAGCACACCACCACTGGACTCTAGAGCAGTGGAGGTGTGTTCTCTGGAGTGACGAATCACGCTTCTCCATCTGGCAATCTGATGGACGAATCTGGGTTTTGTGGTTGCCAGGAGAACGGTACTTGTCTGACTGCATTGTGCCAAGTGTAAAGTTTGTTGGAGGGGGGATTATGGTGTGGGGTTGTTTTTCAGGAGCTGGGCTTGGCCCCTTAGTTCCAGTGAAAGGAACTCTGAATGCTTCAACATACCAAGACATTTTGGACAATTCCATGCACCCAACTTTGTGGGAACAGTTTGGAGCTGGCCCCCTTCCTCTTCTAACATGACAAGGTCCCACAGACGCTTGACTGGACTGAGATCGATGTTCCATAAACCATTCCTGAACAGTTTTTGCAGTATGGCGGGGGGCATTATCCTGCTGCAAAAGGCCAGTACCATCAGAAAGTCCTGACGCTGTGATGAGGTGAACTGGCAACAGTGTTTAGGTAGGTGGTTCATGTCAGGACAAGTAGATCATCATGAAGAACTATGAATTCAGCTCATTATTTCTCTAAATCACCTCACGGCTCCAGTAATTGGGAGACAAACCCAGTCCACAAATACAGCAATCAGGACTGGGCTAATATTGAACCAGATTCGCCATAATGGAAGTGAAATGTGTTATCTGTTCATTCTTAGTGTCCTGCACAAACTAACCCCACTTAACACAATAACCCTAACCCTGTTTTAATGTGGCTCTGTGGAAATGCTGAATGTGAAGACACTACTCTTAACAGTAATCATGAGACTGTTCCGTCATGAACACCGGCTTTGTTAAAACATTATAATTAATAGCTCATCTCCATATTACACAGTATTTGACCTGTACTACAGATCAGAGATACATCATAATTTGTAGTTATTGATGCAAATCCATATTTTTTCATACAATACAAATTTTACAGTCCCCTAAAAGATTATAATTAAAGACATTCATAACCTGGAGAAAATAAAACAACTTGGACAGCAGGGTACAGCAGCACCCATGCTAACCCTACTCTAACTCTAATCCTAATGCTAACCCTACTCTAACCCTAACCTTAAACCTACCCTAAGCCTAACCTAACCACGCTTTTCCAATGAAAATATATGAATGGATAACACATTCTGTCAGAGTTGGAAGATGTTACTTTTGTAATGTGATTAAGAAAAACAACAGGGTTGATAGTTCATCTCTGTGAGGAGGGCTAGGTGTCTGTGGGAATAAAAACATTCACTCAGCTTAAAAGAAAGATTAATAAAGTTTAATAAAGAATTAGATTTATTTACATCTTACATTTTAGAGACTGTTTTGGAAATATCACTGGATGACCAGACATTCTACTTTATATTTGAATATAAAAAACTATTTGTGAGAAAGACAGAAGGGATTAAAGAGAGAGAGAGTGAGAGGGGAAGAGAGAGTGAGAGTGTGAGAGGAGGAGTGTGCAGAATCAGGGTTGGTGTAGAGATGATGAGGAGTGTGTCTGTATCTCTCGTCTTCACCCCTCTGTGTCAACAGGTGGGAGAACCTGATAAGAGCTTTTGATGTTGCCAGCCAGAATTTAGAACACCCAACTTTATTTCTTCTTCTAGACCTCTTGACAGACTTCAAAGCCCCCTCGCCCCCCCCCTACTGGCATCTCACTTTAATTCAGGAGCTCCCTGGTCCTTCAGTTCAAAGTCCCTTCCTCAGAAGCCCCCACCTCAAAATAAAAAAAGAACAGGAAAAAAATGCAACCCAAACTTTTTCTTTCGGTCTGTGCCACAGAGCAGCAGTTTCCACACCCCCTCTCACACACTTCTGGTATTAATTAATCCTACAAAGCACCCTCGTTTCCTGCCTCTGCCCTGATTGACAAGAGACGCAGGAACAGAGGAGAGGATCTTTTCAAAGGCCACTCAGCCTGAACACAGAGATAGACAGACATACATAGAAAGAGAGAGAGAGAGAGAGTGAGAGAAGAAAGACTGGCTCTTCCTGAGAAAGCATGGAGGGCAGAGGGTGTATTTGATACCATGCTCCTTAGAAGTGATTGAAAGCTTTGTTGCCAAGGGCTCTTTACTAATCTCTACCTGCCAAAAAACACGGCAGTCTTGTGTTCCTGGTAGCACCACGGAGGACGGCTGTGGGTGGGTGTGGGTGGGGGTTGGTGTGGGTGGAGATCTCACACATGTCCTGTCCTCCCGGGCCTCCAGACGAGAGAGGGGTGGGGTGGTGTGATGAGGAGATGCGTGCCAATAGGAGTGAGAGCCTTTCACCAGGAGGCCGGTGGTGGTGACGGTGTGGAAGACCACGTGGTGGCTGTGTCGTGCTTTAAGAACACTGCCAGCTCCCTGCCAAGGAACGCCATCAGCTCTGGAGCTCAGGAGGAACCACACGCGGAGTTGTTCACGTCGTTAGGCAGACGACACACGGCACAAAATGATAATGCTTCTCTTCAGAGCACTTAGTAAACGCAGTGCGGGGAGGCTGATGTTGGCAGACTCCCAGATGGAGTTCAGAGTGAGGATGTGCTTCAGGGGTTACGCTCTGTGGACCTGCCAGTTCTGTCCCTATAAAATACCAGCAGAGGTGTGGGGGTGATGCCAGTCGGGTCAGAGGTCAGATCATACCGCATGGTTTTTGCCCCACTAATAAGCCCTTGCAAAGCGCTGACAGGTGTGAAGGCCTCTGGGTTTTGCTCCCTGAAGCCCCCACAGGAAGGGAGAGGTGAAGTATTTGGCTGGGGGGGGGAGATGGGGGGGTTATGGGGAGGTTTGTATGCAGCGACCCCGAAAGCCCGGGCAGCTCACACCTCTCACCCCCGAACACGGCCAGATGTCCGTCTGGTCCAGGAGGACGGCGTGGCTCCCGGCACTTTACGTCCAAGCTGGGCTTGTTTTTCTTGTTTTTCTATCATTCATCAAGTGGATGTCACCAGACGCTTGTCCCCCTGAGCAGCAGGTCACGTTAA